>NW_028151366.1:0-45004 GCF_964638095.1 Poromitra crassiceps
CCAAAATCAGACAGAGTGTTGACACCAGAGAGGCTAAGACCGCATTGACTCAGTGCGGTATTCAGCCTCTCTGGTGTCAAGTCTGATTTTGGAAAAAAAAAAAAAAATCCAAAATCAGACAGAGTGTTGAGACCAGAGAGGCTAAGAGCGCATTGACTCAGTGCGGTATGCAGCCTCTCTGGTGTCAAGTCTGATTTTGGAAAAAAAAAAAAAAAAAAATCCAAAATCAGACAGAGTGTTGAGACCAGAGAGGCTAAGACCGCATTGACTCAGTGCGGTATTCAGCCTCTCTGGTGTCAAGTCTGATTTTGGAAAAAAAAAAAAAAATCCAAAATCAGACAGAGTGTTGACACCAGAGAGGCTAAGACCGCATTGACTCAGTGCGGTATTCAGCCTCTCTGGTGTCAAGTCTGATTTTGGAAAAAAAAAAAAAAAAAAATCCAAAATCAGACAGAGTGTTGACACCAGAGAGGCTAAGACCGCATTGACTCAGTGCGGTATTCAGCCTCTCTGGTGTCAAGTCTGATTTTGGAAAAAAATAAAAATAAATCCAAAATCAGACAGAGTGTTGAGACCAGAGAGGCTAAGACCGCATTGACTCAGTGCGGTATTCAGCCTCTCTGGTGTCAAGTCTGATTTTGGAAAAAAAATCAAAAATCAAAAATCAGACAGAGTGTTGACACCAGAGAGGCTAAGACCGCATTGACTCAGTGCGGTATTCAGCCTCTCTGGTGTCAAGTCTGATTTTGGAAAAAAAAAAAAAAAAATCCAAAATCAGACAGAGTGTTGAGACCAGAGAGGCTAAGAGCGCATTGACTCAGTGCGGTATGCAGCCTCTCTGGTGTCAAGTCTGATTTTGGAAAAAAAAAAAAAAAATCCAAAATCAGACAGAGTGTTGACACCAGAGAGGCTAAGACCGCATTGACTCAGTGCGGTATTCAGCCTCTCTGGTGTCAAGTCTGATTTTGGAAAAAAAAAAAAAATCCAAAATCAGACAGAGTGTTGACACCAGAGAGGCTAAGACCGCATTGACTCAGTGCGGTATTCAGCCTCTCTGGTGTCAAGTCTGATTTTGGAAAAAAAAAAAAAAAATCCAAAATCAGACAGAGTGTTGAGACCAGAGAGGCTAAGAGCGCATTGACTCAGTGCGGTATGCAGCCTCTCTGGTGTCAAGTCTGATTTTGGAAAAAAAAAAAAAAAAAAATCCAAAATCAGACAGAGTGTTGAGACCAGAGAGGCTAAGACCGCATTGACTCAGTGCGGTATTCAGCCTCTCTGGTGTCAAGTCTGATTTTGGAAAAAAAATAAAAATAAATCCAAAATCAGACAGAGTGTTGACACCAGAGAGGCTAAGACCGCATTGACTCAGTGCGGTATTCAGCCTCTCTGGTGTCAAGTCTGATTTTGGAAAAAAAAAAATCCAAAATCAGACAGAGTGTTGACACCAGAGAGGCTAAGACCGCATTGACTCAGTGCGGTATTCAGCCTCTCTGGTGTCAAGTCTGATTTTGGAAAAAAAAAAAAAAAATCCAAAATCAGACAGAGTGTTGACACCAGAGAGGCTAAGACCGCATTGACTCAGTGCGGTATTCAGCCTCTCTGGTGTCAAGTCTGATTTTGGAAAAAAAAAAAAAAAAAAATCCAAAATCAGACAGAGTGTTGAGACCAGAGAGGCTAAGACCGCATTGACTCAGTGCGGTATTCAGCCTCTCTGGTGTCAAGTCTGATTTTGGAAAAAAAAAAAAAAAATCCAAAATCAGACAGAGTGTTGAGACCAGAGAGGCTAAGACCGCATTGACTCAGTGCGGTATTCAGCCTCTCTGGTGTCAAGTCTGATTTTGGAAAAAAAAAAAAAAAATCCAAAATCAGACAGTGTTGACACCAGAGAGGCTAAGAGCGCATTGACTCAGTGCGGTATTCAGCCTCTCTGGTGTCAAGTCTGATTTTGGAAAAAAAAAAAAAAAAAATCCAAAATCAGACAGAGTGTTGAGACCAGAGAGGCTAAGACCGCATTGACTCAGTGCGGTATTCAGCCTCTCTGGTGTCAAGTCTGATTTTTGAAAAAAAAAAAAAAAATCCAAAATCAGACAGAGTGTTGACACCAGAGAGGCTAAGACCGCATTGACTCAGTGCGGTATTCAGCCTCTCTGGTGTCAAGTCTGATTTTGGAAAAAAAAAAAAAAAATCCAAAATCAGACAGAGTGTTGTCACCAGAGAGGCTAAGACCGCATTGACTCAGTGCGGTATTCAGCCTCTCTGGTGTCAAGTCTGATTTTGGAAAAAAAAAAAAAAAATCCAAAATCAGACAGAGTGTTGAGACCAGAGAGGCTAAGACCGCATTGACTCAGTGCGGTATTCAGCCTCTCTGGTGTCAAGTCTGATTTTGGAAAAAAAAAAAAAAAAATCCAAAATCAGACAGAGTGTTGACACCAGAGAGGCTAAGACCGCATTGACTCAGTGCGGTATTCAGCCTCTCTGGTGTCAAGTCTGATTTTTGAAAAAAAAAAAAAAAAATGCAAAATCAGACAGAGTGTTGAGACCAGAGAGGCTAAGACCGCATTGACTCAGTGCGGTATTCAGCCTCTCTGGTGTCAAGTCTGATTTTTGAAAAAAAAAAAAAAAAATCCAAAATCAGACAGAGTGTTGACACCAGAGAGGCTAAGACCGCATTGACTCAGTGCGGTATTCAGCCTCTCTGGTGTCAAGTCTGATTTTGGAAAAAAAAAAAAAAAATCCAAAATCAGACAGAGTGTTGACACCAGAGAGGCTAAGACCGCATTGACTCAGTGCGGTATTCAGCCTCTCTGGTGTCAAGTCTGATTTTGGAAAAAAAAAAAAAAAATCCAAAATCAGACAGAGTGTTGAGACCAGAGAGGCTAAGACCGCATTGACTCAGTGCGGTATTCAGCCTCTCTGGTGTCAAGTCTGATTTTGGAAAAAAAAAAAAAAAATCCAAAATCAGACAGTGTTGACACCAGAGAGGCTAAGAGCGCATTGACTCAGTGCGGTATTCAGCCTCTCTGGTGTCAAGTCTGATTTTGGAAAAAAAAAAAAAAAAAATCCAAAATCAGACAGAGTGTTGAGACCAGAGAGGCTAAGACCGCATTGACTCAGTGCGGTATTCAGCCTCTCTGGTGTCAAGTCTGATTTTTGAAAAAAAAAAAAAAAATCCAAAATCAGACAGAGTGTTGACACCAGAGAGGCTAAGACCGCATTGACTCAGTGCGGTATTCAGCCTCTCTGGTGTCAAGTCTGATTTTGGAAAAAAAAAAAAAAATCCAAAATCAGACAGAGTGTTGACACCAGAGAGGCTAAGACCGCATTGACTCAGTGCGGTATTCAGCCTCTCTGGTGTCAAGTCTGATTTTGGAAAAAAAAAAAAAAAATCCAAAATCAGACAGAGTGTTGAGACCAGAGAGGCTAAGACCGCATTGACTCAGTGCGGTATTCAGCCTCTCTGGTGTCAAGTCTGATTTTGGAAAAAAAAAAAAAAAAATCCAAAATCAGACAGAGTGTTGACACCAGAGAGGCTAAGACCGCATTGACTCAGTGCGGTATTCAGCCTCTCTGGTGTCAAGTCTGATTTTGGAAAAAAAAAAAAAAATCCAAAATCAGACAGTGTTGACACCAGAGAGGCTAAGAGCGCATTGACTCAGTGCGGTATTCAGCCTCTCTGGTGTCAAGTCTGATTTTGGAAAAAAAAAAAAAAAAATCCAAAATCAGACAGAGTGTTGAGACCAGAGAGGCTAAGACCGCATTGACTCAGTGCGGTATTCAGCCTCTCTGGTGTCAAGTCTGATTTTTGAAAAAAAAAAAAAAAATCCAAAATCAGACAGAGTGTTGACACCAGAGAGGCTAAGACCGCATTGACTCAGTGCGGTATTCAGCCTCTCTGGTGTCAAGTCTGATTTTGGAAAAAAAAAAAAAAATCCAAAATCAGACAGAGTGTTGTCACCAGAGAGGCTAAGACCGCATTGACTCAGTGCGGTATTCAGCCTCTCTGGTGTCAAGTCTGATTTTGGAAAAAAAAAAAAAAAATCCAAAATCAGACAGAGTGTTGAGACCAGAGAGGCTAAGACCGCATTGACTCAGTGCGGTATTCAGCCTCTCTGGTGTCAAGTCTGATTTTGGAAAAAAAAAAAAAAAAATCCAAAATCAGACAGAGTGTTGACACCAGAGAGGCTAAGACCGCATTGACTCAGTGCGGTATTCAGCCTCTCTGGTGTCAAGTCTGATTTTTGAAAAAAAAAAAAAAAAAAATGCAAAATCAGACAGAGTGTTGAGACCAGAGAGGCTAAGACCGCATTGACTCAGTGCGGTATTCAGCCTCTCTGGTGTCAAGTCTGATTTTTGAAAAAAAAAAAAAAAAATCCAAAATCAGACAGAGTGTTGACACCAGAGAGGCTAAGACCGCATTGACTCAGTGCGGTATTCAGCCTCTCTGGTGTCAAGTCTGATTTTGGAAAAAAAAAAAAAAAATCCAAAATCAGACAGAGTGTTGACACCAGAGAGGCTAAGACCGCATTGACTCAGTGCGGTATTCAGCCTCTCTGGTGTCAAGTCTGATTTTGGAAAAAAAAAAAAAAAATCCAAAATCAGACAGAGTGTTGAGACCAGAGAGGCTAAGACCGCATTGACTCAGTGCGGTATTCAGCCTCTCTGGTGTCAAGTCTGATTTTGGAAAAAAAAAAAAAAAATCCAAAATCAGACAGTGTTGACACCAGAGAGGCTAAGAGCGCATTGACTCAGTGCGGTATTCAGCCTCTCTGGTGTCAAGTCTGATTTTGGAAAAAAAAAAAAAAAAAATCCAAAATCAGACAGAGTGTTGAGACCAGAGAGGCTAAGACCGCATTGACTCAGTGCGGTATTCAGCCTCTCTGGGTCAAGTCTGATTTTTGAAAAAAAAAAAAAAAAATCCAAATCAGACAGAGTGTTGACACCAGAGAGGCTAAGACCGCATTGACTCAGTGCGGTATTCAGCCTCTCTGGTGTCAAGTCTGATTTTGGAAAAAAAAAAAAAAATCCAAAATCAGACAGAGTGTTGACACCAGAGAGGCTAAGACCGCATTGACTCAGTGCGGTATTCAGCCTCTCTGGTGTCAAGTCTGATTTTGGAAAAAAAAAAAAAAAATCCAAAATCAGACAGAGTGTTGAGACCAGAGAGGCTAAGACCGCATTGACTCAGTGCGGTATTCAGCCTCTCTGGTGTCAAGTCTGATTTTGGAAAAAAAAAAAAAAAAATCCAAAATCAGACAGAGTGTTGACACCAGAGAGGCTAAGACCGCATTGACTCAGTGCGGTATTCAGCCTCTCTGGTGTCAAGTCTGATTTTTGAAAAAAAAAAAAAAAAAATGCAAAATCAGACAGAGTGTTGAGACCAGAGAGGCTAAGACCGCATTGACTCAGTGCGGTATTCAGCCTCTCTGGTGTCAAGTCTGATTTTTGAAAAAAAAAAAAAAAATCCAAAATCAGACAGAGTGTTGACACCAGAGAGGCTAAGACCGCATTGACTCAGTGCGGTATTCAGCCTCTCTGGTGTCAAGTCTGATTTTTGAAAAAAAAAAAAAAAATCCAAAATCAGACAGAGTGTTGACACCAGAGAGGCTAAGACCGCATTGACTCAGTGCGGTATTCAGCCTCTCTGGTGTCAAGTCTGATTTTTGAAAAAAAAAAAAAAAATCCAAAATCAGACAGAGTGTTGAGACCAGAGAGGCTAAGACCGCATTGACTCAGTGCGGTATTCAGCCTCTCTGGTGTCAAGTCTGATTTTGGAAAAAAAAAAAAAAAATCCAAAATCAGACAGAGTGTTGACACCAGAGAGGCTAAGACCGCATTGACTCAGTGCGGTATTCAGCCTCTCTGGTGTCAAGTCTGATTTTGGAAAAAAAAAAAAAATCCAAAATCAGACAGAGTGTTGACACCAGAGAGGCTAAGACCGCATTGACTCAGTGCGGTATTCAGCCTCTCTGGTGTCAAGTCTGATTTTGGAAAAAAAAAAAAAAATCCAAAATCAGACAGAGTGTTGACACCAGAGAGGCTAAGACCGCATTGACTCAGTGCGGTATTCAGCCTCTCTGGTGTCAAGTCTGATTTTGGAAAAAAAAAAAAAAAATCCAAAATCAGACAGAGTGTTGAGACCAGAGAGGCTAAGACCGCATTGACTCAGTGCTGTATTCAGCCTCTCTGGTGTCAAGTCTGATTTTGGAAGAAAAAAAAAAAAATCCAAAATCAGACAGTGTTGACACCAGAGAGGCTAAGAGCGCATTGACTCAGTGCGGTATTCAGCCTCTCTGGTGTCAAGTCTGATTTTGGAAAAAAAAAAAAAAAATCCAAAATCAGACAGAGTGTTGAGACCAGAGAGGCTAAGACCGCATTGACTCAGTGCGGTATTCAGCCTCTCTGGTGTCAAGTCTGATTTTTGAAAAAAAAAAAAAAATCCAAAATCAGACAGAGTGTTGACACCAGAGAGGCTAAGACCGCATTGACTCAGTGCGGTATTCAGCCTCTCTGGTGTCAAGTCTGATTTTGGAAAAAAAAAAAAAAATCCAAAATCAGACAGAGTGTTGACACCAGAGAGGCTAAGACCGCATTGACTCAGTGCGGTATTCAGCCTCTCTGGTGTCAAGTCTGATTTTGGAAAAAAAAAAAAAAAATCCAAAATCAGACAGAGTGTTGAGACCAGAGAGGCTAAGACCGCATTGACTCAGTGCGGTATTCAGCCCTCTCTGGTGTCAAGTCTGATTTTGGAAAAAAAAAAAAAAATCCAAAATCAGACAGAGTGTTGACACCAGAGAGGCTAAGACCGCATTGACTCAGTGCAGTATTCAGCCTCTCTGGTGTCAAGTCTGATTTTGGAAAAAAAAAAAAAATCCAAAATCAGACAGAGTGTTGACACCAGAGAGGCTAAGACCGCATTGACTCAGTGCGGTATT
This sequence comes from Poromitra crassiceps, assembly GCF_964638095.1. Taxonomy (NCBI): domain Eukaryota; kingdom Metazoa; phylum Chordata; class Actinopteri; order Beryciformes; family Melamphaidae; genus Poromitra; species Poromitra crassiceps. The sequence goes on from NW_028151366.1 coordinate 6,933, forward strand.
CAGCCTCTCTGGTGTCAAGTCTGATTTTGGAAAAAAAAAAAAAATCCAAAATCAGACAGAGTGTTGACACCAGAGAGGCTAAGACCGCATTGACTCAGTGCGGTATTCAGCCTCTCTGGTGTCAAGTCTGATTTTGGAAAAAAAAAAAAAAAAATCCAAAATCAGACAGAGTGTTGAGACCAGAGAGGCTAAGACCGCATTGACTCAGTGCGGTATTCAGCCTCTCTGGTGTCAAGTCTGATTTTGGAAAAAAAAAAAAAATCCAAAATCAGACAGAGTGTTGAGACCAGAGAGGCTAAGACCGCATTGACTCAGTGCGGTATTCAGCCTCTCTGGTGTCAAGTCTGATTTTGGAAAAAAAAAAAAAAAATCCAAAATCAGACAGTGTTGAGACCAGAGAGGCTAAGACCGCATTGACTCAGTGCGGTATTCAGCCTCTCTGGTGTCAAGTCTGATTTTGGAAAAAAAAAAAAAAAAAAATCCAAAATCAGACAGAGTGTTGACACCAGAGAGGCTAAGACCGCATTGACTCAGTGCAGTATTCAGCCTCTCTGGTGTCAAGTCTGATTTTGGAAAAAAAAAAAAATCCAAAATCAGACAGAGTGTTGAGACCAGAGAGGCTAAGACCGCATTGACTCAGTGCGGTATTCAGCCTCTCTGGTGTCAAGTCTGATTTTGGAAAAAAAAAAAAAATCCAAAATCAGACACAGTGTTGACACCAGAGAGGCTAAGACCGCATTGACTCAGTGCGGTATTCAGCCTCTCTGGTGTCAAGTCTGATTTTGGAAAAAAAAAAAAAAATCCAAAATCAGACAGTGTTGAGACCAGAGAGGCTAAGACTGCATTGACTCAGTGCGGTATTCAGCCTCTCTGGTGTCAAGTCTGATTTTGGGAAAAAAAAAAAAAAAAAATCCAAAATCAGACAGAGTGTTGAGACCAGAGAGGCTAAGACCGCATTGACTCAGTGCGGTATTCAGCCTCTCTGGTGTCAAGTCTGATTTTGGAAAAAAAAAAAAAAAAATCCAAAATCAGACAGAGTGTTGACACCAGAGAGGCTAAGACCGCATTGACTCAGTGCGGTATTCAGCCTCTCTGGTGTCAAGTCTGATTTTGGAAAAAAAAAAATCCAAAATCAGACAGAGTGTTGACACCAGAGAGGCTAAGACCGCATTGACTCAGTGCGGTATTCAGCCTCTCTGGTGTCAAGTCTGATTTTGGAAAAAAAAAAAAAAAATCCAAAATCAGACAGAGTGTTGAGACCAGAGAGGCTAAGAGCGCATTGACTCAGTGCGGTATGCAGCCTCTCTGGTGTCAAGTCTGATTTTGGAAAAAAAAAAAAAAAAAATCCAAAATCAGACAGAGTGTTGAGACCAGAGAGGCTAAGACCGCATTGACTCAGTGCGGTATTCAGCCTCTCTGGTGTCAAGTCTGATTTTGGAAAAAAAAAAAAAAAAATCCAAAATCAGACAGAGTGTTGAGACCAGAGAGGCTAAGACCGCATTGACTCAGTGCGGTATTCAGCCTCTCTGGTGTCAAGTCTGATTTTGGAAAAAAAAAAAAAAATCCAAAATCAGACAGAGTGTTGACACCAGAGAGGCTAAGACCGCATTGACTCAGTGCGGTATTCAGCCTCTCTGGTGTCAAGTCTGATTTTGGAAAAAAAAAAAAAAAAATCCAAAATCAGACAGAGTGTTGAGACCAGAGAGGCTAAGACCGCATTGACTCAGTGCGGTATTCAGCCTCTCTGGTGTCAAGTCTGATTTTGGAAAAAAAAAAAAAAATCCAAAATCAGACAGAGTGTTGAGACCAGAGAGGCTAAGACCGCATTGACTCAGTGCGGTATTCAGCCTCTCTGGTGTCAAGTCTGATTTTGGAAAAAAAAAAAAAAAATCCAAAATCAGACAGTGTTGAGACCAGAGAGGCTAAGACCGCATTGACTCAGTGCGGTATTCAGCCTCTCTGGTGTCAAGTCTGATTTTGGAAAAAAAAAAAAAAAAATCCAAAATCAGACAGAGTGTTGACACCAGAGAGGCTAAGACCGCATTGACTCAGTGCAGTATTCAGCCTCTCTGGTGTCAAGTCTGATTTTGGAAAAAAAAAAAAAATCCAAAATCAGACAGAGTGTTGACACCAGAGAGGCTAAGACCGCATTGACTCAGTGCGGTATTCAGCCTCTCTGGTGTCAAGTCTGATTTTGGAAAAAAAAAAAAAATCCAAAATCAGACAGTGTTGAGACCAGAGAGGCTAAGACTGCATTGACTCAGTGCGGTATTCAGCCTCTCTGGTGTCAAGTCTGATTTTGGGAAAAAAAAAAAAAAAAAATCCAAAATCAGACAGAGTGTTGAGACCAGAGAGGCTAAGACCGCATTGACTCAGTGCGGTATTCAGCCTCTCTGGTGTCAAGTCTGATTTTGGAAAAAAAAAAAAAAAAATCCAAAATCAGACAGAGTGTTGACACCAGAGAGGCTAAGACCGCATTGACTCAGTGCGGTATTCAGCCTCTCTGGTGTCAAGTCTGATTTTGGAAAAAAAAAAATCCAAAATCAGACAGAGTGTTGACACCAGAGAGGCTAAGACCGCATTGACTCAGTGCGGTATTCAGCCTCTCTGGTGTCAAGTCTGATTTTGGAAAAAAAAAAAAAAAATCCAAAATCAGACAGAGTGTTGAGACCAGAGAGGCTAAGAGCGCATTGACTCAGTGCGGTATGCAGCCTCTCTGGTGTCAAGTCTGATTTTGGAAAAAAAAAAAAAAAAAATCCAAAATCAGACAGAGTGTTGAGACCAGAGAGGCTAAGACCGCATTGACTCAGTGCGGTATTCAGCCTCTCTGGTGTCAAGTCTGATTTTGGAAAAAAAAAAAAAAAAATCCAAAATCAGACAGAGTGTTGAGACCAGAGAGGCTAAGACCGCATTGACTCAGTGCGGTATTCAGCCTCTCTGGTGTCAAGTCTGATTTTGGAAAAAAAAAAAAAAATCCAAAATCAGACAGAGTGTTGACACCAGAGAGGCTAAGACCGCATTGACTCAGTGCGGTATTCAGCCTCTCTGGTGTCAAGTCTGATTTTGGAAAAAAAAAAAAAAAAATCCAAAATCAGACAGAGTGTTGAGACCAGAGAGGCTAAGACCGCATTGACTCAGTGCGGTATTCAGCCTCTCTGGTGTCAAGTCTGATTTTGGAAAAAAAAAAAAAAAATCCAAAATCAGACAGAGTGTTGAGACCAGAGAGGCTAAGACCGCATTGACTCAGTGCGGTATTCAGCCTCTCTGGTGTCAAGTCTGATTTTGGAAAAAAAAAAAAAAATCCAAAATCAGACAGTGTTGAGACCAGAGAGGCTAAGACCGCATTGACTCAGTGCGGTATTCAGCCTCTCTGGTGTCAAGTCTGATTTTGGAAAAAAAAAAAAAAAAATCCAAAATCAGACAGAGTGTTGACACCAGAGAGGCTAAGACCGCATTGACTCAGTGCAGTATTCAGCCTCTCTGGTGTCAAGTCTGATTTTGGAAAAAAAAAAAAATCCAAAATCAGACAGAGTGTTGAGACCAGAGAGGCTAAGACCGCATTGACTCAGTGCGGTATTCAGCCTCTCTGGTGTCAAGTCTGATTTTGGAAAAAAAAAAAAAATCCAAAATCAGACACAGTGTTGACACCAGAGAGGCTAAGACCGCATTGACTCAGTGCGGTATTCAGCCTCTCTGGTGTCAAGTCTGATTTTGGAAAAAAAAAAAAAATCCAAAATCAGACAGTGTTGAGACCAGAGAGGCTAAGACTGCATTGACTCAGTGCGGTATTCAGCCTCTCTGGTGTCAAGTCTGATTTTGGGAAAAAAAAAAAAAAAAAATCCAAAATCAGACAGAGTGTTGAGACCAGAGAGGCTAAGACCGCATTGACTCAGTGCGGTATTCAGCCTCTCTGGTGTCAAGTCTGATTTTGGAAAAAAAAAAAAAAAAATCCAAAATCAGACAGAGTGTTGACACCAGAGAGGCTAAGACCGCATTGACTCAGTGCGGTATTCAGCCTCTCTGGTGTCAAGTCTGATTTTGGAAAAAAAAAAATCCAAAATCAGACAGAGTGTTGACACCAGAGAGGCTAAGACCGCATTGACTCAGTGCGGTATTCAGCCTCTCTGGTGTCAAGTCTGATTTTGGGAAAAAAAAAAAAATCCAAAATCAGACAGAGTGTTGACACCAGAGAGGCTAAGACCGCATTGACTCAGTGCGGTATTCAGCCTCTCTGGTGTCAAGTCTGATTTTGGAAAAAAAAAAAAAAATCCAAAATCAGACAGAGTGTTGAGACCAGAGAGGCTAAAAGCGCATTGACTCAGTGCGGTATGCAGCCTCTCTGGTGTCAAGTCTGATTTTGAAAAAAAAAAAAAAAAAAATCCAAAATCAGACAGAGTGTTGAGACCAGAGAGGCTAAGACCGCATTGACTCAGTGCGGTATTCAGCCTCTCTGGTGTCAAGTCTGATTTTGGAAAAAAAAAAAAAAAAATCCAAAATCAGACAGAGTGTTGACACCAGAGAGGCTAAGACCGCATTGACTCAGTGCGGTATTCAGCCTCTCTGGTGTCAAGTCTGATTTTGGAAAACAAAAAAAAAAATCCAAAATCAGACAGAGTGTTGAGACCAGAGAGGCTAAGAGCGCATTGACTCAGTGCGGTATGCAGCCTCTCTGGTGTCAAGTCTGATTTTGGAAAAAAAAAAAAAAAAAATCCAAAATCAGACAGAGTGTTGAGACCAGAGAGGCTAAGACCGCATTGACTCAGTGCGGTATTCAGCCTCTCTGGTGTCAAGTCTGATTTTGGAAAAAAAAAAAAAAATCCAAAATCAGACAGAGTGTTGACACCAGAGAGGCTAAGACCGCATTGACTCAGTGCGGTATTCAGCCTCTCTGGTCTCAAGTCTGATTTTGGAAAAAAAAAAAAAAAAAAAATCCAAAATCAGACAGAGTGTTGACACCAGAGAGGCTAAGACCGCATTGACTCAGTGCGGTATTCAGCCTCTCTGGTGTCAAGTCTGATTTTGGAAAAAAAAAAAAAAAAATCCAAAATCAGACAGAGTGTTGAGACCAGAGAGGCTAAGACCGCATTGACTCAGTGCGGTATTCAGCCTCTCTGGTGTCAAGTCTGATTTTGGAAAAAAAAAAAAAATCCAAAATCAGACAGAGTGTTGACACCAGAGAGGCTAAGACCGCATTGACTCAGTGCGGTATTCCGCCTCTCTGGTGTCAAGTCTGATTTTGGAAAAAAAAAAAAAAATCCAAAATCAGACAGAGTGTTGACACCAGAGAGGCTAAGACCGCATTGACTCAGTGCGGTATTCAGCCTCTCTGGTGTCAAGTCTGATTTTGGAAAAAAAAAAAAAAAAATCCAAAATCAGACAGAGTGTTGAGACCAGAGAGGCTAAGAGCGCATTGACTCAGTGCGGTATGCAGCCTCTCTGGTGTCAAGTCTGATTTTGGAAAAAAAAAAAAAAAAATCCAAAATCAGACAGAGTGTTGACACCAGAGAGGCTAAGACCGCATTGACTCAGTGCGGTATTCAGCCTCTCTGGTGTCAAGTCTGATTTTGGAAAAAAAAAAAAAAAATCCAAAATCAGACAGAGTGTTGACACCAGAGAGGCTAAGACCGCATTGACTCAGTGCGGTATTCAGCCTCTCTGGTGTCAAGTCTGATTTTGGAAAAAAAAAAAAAAAATCCAAAATCAGACAGAGTGTTGAGACCAGAGAGGCTAAGAGCGCATTGACTCAGTGCGGTATGCAGCCTCTCTGGTGTCAAGTCTGATTTAAAAAAAAAAAAAAAAAAATCCAAAATCAGACAGAGTGTTGAGACCAGAGAGGCTAAGACCGCATTGACTCAGTGCGGTATTCAGCCTCTCTGGTGTCAAGTCTGATTTTGGAAAAAAAAAAAAGACCAGAGAGGCTAAGACCGCATTGACTCAGTGCGGTATTCAGCCTCTCTGGTGTCAAGTCTGATTTTGGAAAAAAAAAAAAAAAAAAATCCCAAATCAGACAGAGTGTTGAGACCAGAGAGGCTAAGACCGCATTGACGCAGTGCGGTATTCAGCCTCTCTGGTGTCAAGTCTGATTTTGGAAAAAAAAAAAAAAAATCCAAAATCAGACAGAGTGTTGACACCAGAGAGGCTAAGACTGCATTGACTCAGTGCGGTATTCAGCCTCTCTGGTGTCAAGTCTGATTTTGGAAAAAAAAAAAAAATCCAAAATCAGACAGAGTGTTGACACCAGAGAGGCTAAGACCGCATTGACTCAGTGCGGTATTCCGCCTCTCTGGTGTCAAGTCTGATTTTGGAAAAAAAAAAAAAAAATCCAAAATCAGACAGAGTGTTGACACCAGAGAGGCTAAGACCGCATTGACTCAGTGCGGTATTCAGCCTCTCTGGTGTCAAGTCTGATTTTGGAAAAAAAAAAAAAAAAATCCAAAATCAGACAGAGTGTTGAGACCAGAGAGGCTAAGAGCGCATTGACTCAGTGCGGTATGCAGCCTCTCTGGTGTCAAGTCTGATTTTGGAAAAAAAAAAAAAAAAATCCAAAATCAGACAGAGTGTTGACACCAGAGAGGCTAAGACCGCATTGACTCAGTGCGGTATTCAGCCTCTCTGGTGTCAAGTCTGATTTTGGAAAAAAAAAAAAAAAATCCAAAATCAGACAGAGTGTTGACACCAGAGAGGCTAAGACCGCATTGACTCAGTGCGGTATTCAGCCTCTCTGGTGTCAAGTCTGATTTTGGAAAAAAAAAAAAAAAATCCAAAATCAGACAGAGTGTTGAGACCAGAGAGGCTAAGAGCGCATTGACTCAGTGCGGTATGCAGCCTCTCTGGTGTCAAGTCTGATTTAAAAAAAAAAAAAAAAAAATCCAAAATCAGACAGAGTGTTGAGACCAGAGAGGCTAAGACCGCATTGACTCAGTGCGGTATTCAGCCTCTCTGGTGTCAAGTCTGATTTTGGAAAAAAAAAAAAGACCAGAGAGGCTAAGACCGCATTGACTCAGTGCGGTATTCAGCCTCTCTGGTGTCAAGTCTGATTTTGGAAAAAAAAAAAAAAAAAAATCCCAAATCAGACAGAGTGTTGAGACCAGAGAGGCTAAGACCGCATTGACGCAGTGCGGTATTCAGCCTCTCTGGTGTCAAGTCTGATTTTGGAAAAAAAAAAAAAAAATCCAAAATCAGACAGAGTGTTGACACCAGAGAGGCTAAGACCGCATTGACTCAGTGCGGTATTCAGCCTCTCTGGTGTCAAGTCTGATTTTGGAAAAAAAAAAAAATCCAAAATCAGACAGAGTGTTGACACCAGAGAGGCTAAGACCGCATTGACTCAGTGCAGTATTCAGTCTCTCTGGTGTCAAGTCTGATTTTGGAAAAAAAAAAAAAATCCAAAATCAGACAGAGTGTTGACACCAGAGAGGCTAAGACCGCATTGACTCAGTGCGGTATTCAGCCTCTCTGGTGTCAAGTCTGATTTTGGAAAAAAAAAAAAAAAAATCCAAAATCAGACAGTGTTGAGACCAGAGAGGCTAAGACCGCATTGACTCAGTGCGGTATTCAGCCTCTCTGGTGTCAAGTGTGATTTTGGAAAAAAAAAAAAAAAAATCCAAAATCAGACAGAGTGTTGAGACCAGAGAGGCTAAGACCGCATTGACTCAGTGCGGTATTCAGCCTCTCTGGTGTCAAGTCTGATTTTGGAAAAAAAAAAAAAAAATCCAAAATCAGACAGAGTGTTGACACCAGAGAGGCTAAGACCGCATTGACTCAGTGCGGTATTCAGCCTCTCTGGTGTCAAGTCTGATTTTGGAAAAAAAAAAAAAAATCCAAAATCAGACAGAGTGTTGACACCAGAGAGGCTAAGACCGCATTGACTCAGTGCGGTATTCAGCCTCTCTGGTGTCAAGTCTGATTTTGGAAAAAAAAAAAAAAAATCCAAAATCAGACAGAGTGTTGACACCAGAGAGGCTAAGACCGCATTGACTCAGTGCGGTATTCAGCCTCTCTGGTGTCAAGTCTGATTTTGGAAAAAAAAAAAAAAAATCCAAAATCAGACAGAGTGTTGAGACCAGAGAGGCTAAGAGCGCATTGACTCAGTGCGGTATGCAGCCTCTCTGGTGTCAAGTCTGATTTTGGAAAAAAAAAAAAAAAAAATCCAAAATCAGACAGAGTGTTGACACCAGAGAGGCTAAGACCGCATTGACTCAGTGCGGTATTCAGCCTCTCTGGTGTCAAGTCTGATTTTGGGAAAAAGAAAAAAAAATCCAAAATCAGACAGAGTGTTGACACCAGAGAGGCTAAGACCGCATTGACTCAGTGCGGTATTCAGCCTCTCTGGTGTCAAGTCTGATTTTGGAAAAAAAAAAAAATCCAAAATCAGACAGAGTGTTGACACCAGAGAGGCTAAGACCGCATTGACTCAGTGCGGTATTCAGCCTCTCTGGTGTCAAGTCTGATTTTGGAAAAAAAAAAAAAAATCCAAAATCAGACAGAGTGTTGACACCAGAGAGGCTAAGACCGCATTGACTCAGTGCGGTATTCAGCCTCTCTGGTGTCAAGTCTGATTTTGGAAAAAAAAAAAAAAAAAAATCCAAAATCAGACAGAGTGTTGACACCAGAGAGGCTAAGACCGCATTGACTCAGTGCGGTATTCAGCCTCTCTGGTGTCAAGTCTGATTTTGGAAAAAAAAAAAAAAATCCAAAATCAGACAGAGTGTTGACACCAGAGAGGCTAAGACCGCATTGACTCAGTGCGGTATTCAGCCTCTCTGGTGTCAAGTCTGATTTTGGAAAAAAAAAAAAAATCAAAAATCAGACAGAGTGTTGACACCAGAGAGGCTAAGACCGCATTGACTCAGTGCGGTATTCAGCCTCTCTGGTGTCAAGTCTGATTTTGGAAAAAAAAAAAAAAAAATCCAAAATCAGACAGAGTGTTGACACCAGAGAGGCTAAGACCGCATTGACTCAGTGCGGTATTCAGCCTCTCTGGTGTCAAGTCTGATTTTGGAAAAAAAAAAAAAAAATCCAAAATCAGACAGAGTGTTGAGACCAGAGAGGCTAAGACCGCATTGACTCAGTGCGGTATTCAGCCTCTCTGGTGTCAAGTCTGATTTTATAAAAAAAAAAAAAAAAAAATCCAAAATCAGACAGAGTGTTGAGACCAGAGAGGCTAAGACCGCATTGACTCAGTGCGGTATTCAGCCTCTCTGGTGTCAAGTCTGATTTTGGAAAAAAAAAAAAAAAAAAAATCCAAAATCAGACAGTGTTGACACCAGAGAGGCTAAGAGCGCATTGACTCAGTGCGGTATTCAGCCTCTCTGGTGTCAAGTCTGATTTTGGAAAAAAAAAAAAAAAATCCAAAATCAGACAGAGTGTTGAGACCAGAGAGGCTAAGACCGCATTGACTCAGAGAGGCTAAGACCGCATTGACTCAGTGCGGTATTCAGCCTCTCTGGTGTCAAGTCTGATTTTGGAAAAAAAAAAAAAATCCAAAATCAGACAGAGTGTTGACACCAGAGAGGCTAAGACCGCATTGACTCAGTGCGGTATTCAGCCTCTCTGGTGTCAAGTCTGATTTTGGAAAAAAAAAAAAAAAATCCAAAATCAGACAGAGTGTTGAGACCAGAGAGGCTAAGAGCGCATTGACTCAGTGCGGTATGCAGCCTCTCTGGTGTCAAGTCTGATTTTGGAAAAAAAAAAAAAAAAAATCCAAAATCAGACAGAGTGTTGAGACCAGAGAGGCTAATACCGCATTGACTCAGTGCGGTATTCAGCCTCTCTGGTGTCGTCTGATTTTGGAAAAAAAAAAAAAAAAAATCCAAAATCAGACAGAGTGTTGACACCAGAGAGGCTAAGACCGCATTGACTCAGTGCGGTATTCAGCCTCTCTGGTGTCAAGTCTGATTTTGGAAAAAAAAAAAAAAAATCCAAAATCAGACAGAGTGTTGAGACCAGAGAGGCTAAGAGCGCATTGACTCAGTGCGGTATGCAGCCTCTCTGGTGTCAAGTCTGATTTTGGAAAAAAAAAAAAAAAAAATCCAAAATCAGACAGAGTGTTGAGACCAGAGAGGCTAAGACCGCATTGACTCAGTGCGGTATTCAGCCTCTCTGGTGTCAAGTCTGATTTTGGAAAAAAAAAAAAAATCCAAAATCAGACAAAGTGTTGACACCAGAGAGGCTAAGACCGCATTGACTCAGTGCGGTATTCAGCCTCTCTGGTGTCAAGTCTGATTTTAGAAAAAAAAAAAAAAAAAAAAAATCCAAAATCAGACAGAGTGTTGACACCAGAGAGGCTAAGACCGCATTGACTCAGTGCGGTATTCAGCCTCTCTGGTGTCAAGTCTGATTTTGGAAAAAAAAAAAAAAAAATCCAAAATCAGACAGAGTGTTGAGACCAGAGAGGCTAAGACCGCATTGACTCAGTGCGGTATTCAGCCTCTCTGGTGTCAAGTCTGATTTTGGAAAAAAAAAAAAAATCCAAAATCAGACAGAGTGTTGACACCAGAGAGGCTAAGACCGCATTGACTCAGTGCGGTATTCAGCCTCTCTGGTGTCAAGTCTGATTTTGGAAAAAAAAAAAAAAAAATCCAAAATCAGACAGAGTGTTGACACCAGAGAGGCTAAGACCGCATTGACTCAGTGCGGTATTCAGCCTCTCTGGTGTCAAGTCTGATTTTGGAAAAAAAAAAAAAAAAATCCAAAATCAGACAGAGTGTTGAGACCAGAGAGGCTAAGACCGCATTGACTCAGTGCGGTATTCAGCCTCTCTGGTGTCAAGTCTGATTTTATAAAAAAAAAAAAAAAAAAATCCAAAATCAGACAGAGTGTTGAGACCAGAGAGGCTAAGACCGCATTGACTCAGTGCGGTATTCAGCCTCTCTGGTGTCAAGTCTGATTTTGGAAAAAAAAAAAAAAAAATCCAAAATCAGACAGTGTTGACACCAGAGAGGCTAAGAGCGCATTGACTCAGTGCGGTATTCAGCCTCTCTGGTGTCAAGTCTGATTTTGGAAAAAAAAAAAAAAAATCCAAAATCAGACAGAGTGTTGAGACCAGAGAGGCTAAGACCGCATTGACTCAGTGCGGTATTCAGCCTCTCTGGTGTCAAGTCTGATTTTGGAAAAAAAAAAAAAAAAATCCAAAATCAGACAGAGTGTTGACACCAGAGAGGCTAAGACCGCATTGACTCAGTGCGGTATTCAGCCTCTCTGGTGTCAAGTCTGATTTTGGAAAAAAAAAAAAAAATCCAAAATCAGACAGAGTGTTGACACCAGAGAGGCTAAGACCGCATTGACTCAGTGCGGTATTCAGCCTCTCTGGTGTCAAGTCTGATTTTGGAAAAAAAAAAAAAAATCCAAAATCAGACAGAGTGTTGAGACCAGAGAGGCTAAGAGCGCATTGACTCAGTGCGGTATGCAGCCTCTCTGGTGTCAAGTCTGATTTTGGAAAAAAAAAAAAAAAAAATCCAAAATCAGACAGAGTGTTGAGACCAGAGAGGCTAAGACCGCATTGACTCAGTGCGGTATTCAGCCTCTCTGGTGTCAAGTCTGATTTTGGAAAAAAAAAAAAAAAAATCCAAAATCAGACAGAGTGTTGACACCAGAGAGGCTAAGACCGCATTGACTCAGAGAGGCTAAGACCGCATTGACTCAGTGCGGTATTCAGCCTCTCTGGTGTCAAGTCTGATTTTGGAAAAAAAAAAAAAATCCAAAATCAGACAGAGTGTTGACACCAGAGAGGCTAAGACCGCATTGACTCAGTGCGGTATTCAGCCTCTCTGGTGTCAAGTCTGATTTTGGAAAAAAAAAAAAAAATCCAAAATCAGACAGAGTGTTGAGACCAGAGAGGCTAAGAGCGCATTGACTCAGTGCGGTATGCAGCCTCTCTGGTGTCAAGTCTGATTTTTGAAAAAAAAAAAAAAAAAATCCAAAATCAGACAGAGTGTTGAGACCAGAGAGGCTAAGACCGCATTGACTCAGTGCGGTATTCAGCCTCTCTGGTGTCAAGTCTGATTTTGGAAAAAAAAAAAAAAAAAATCCAAAATCAGACAGAGTGTTGACACCAGAGAGGCTAAGACCGCATTGACTCAGTGCGGTATTCAGCCTCTCTGGTGTCAAGTCTGATTTTGGAAAAAAAAAAAAAAATCCAAAATCAGACAGAGTGTTGAGACCAGAGAGGCTAAGAGCGCATTGACTCAGTGCGGTATGCAGCCTCTCTGGTGTCAAGTCTGATTTTGGAAAAAAAAAAAAAAAAAATCCAAAATCAGACAGAGTGTTGAGACCAGAGAGGCTAAGACCGCATTGACTCAGTGCGGTATTCAGCCTCTCTGGTGTCAAGTCTGATTTTGGAAAAAAAAAAAAAATCCAAAATCAGACAAAGTGTTGACACCAGAGAGGCTAAGACCGCATTGACTCAGTGCGGTATTCAGCCTCTCTGGTGTCAAGTCTGATTTTAGAAAAAAAAAAAAAAAAAAAAAATCCAAAATCAGACAGAGTGTTGACACCAGAGAGGCTAAGACCGCATTGACTCAGTGCGGTATTCAGCCTCTCTGGTGTCAAGTCTGATTTTGGAAAAAAAAAAAAAAAAATCCAAAATCAGACAGAGTGTTGAGACCAGAGAGGCTAAGACCGCATTGACTCAGTGCGGTATTCAGCCTCTCTGGTGTCAAGTCTGATTTTGGAAAAAAAAAAAAAATCCAAAATCAGACAGAGTGTTGACACCAGAGAGGCTAAGACCGCATTGACTCAGTGCGGTATTCAGCCTCTCTGGTGTCAAGTCTGATTTTGGAAAAAAAAAAAAAAAAATCCAAAATCAGACAGAGTGTTGACACCAGAGAGGCTAAGACCGCATTGACTCAGTGCGGTATTCAGCCTCTCTGGTGTCAAGTCTGATTTTGGAAAAAAAAAAAAAAAAATCCAAAATCAGACAGAGTGTTGAGACCAGAGAGGCTAAGACCGCATTGACTCAGTGCGGTATTCAGCCTCTCTGGTGTCAAGTCTGATTTTATAAAAAAAAAAAAAAAAAAATCCAAAATCAGACAGAGTGTTGAGACCAGAGAGGCTAAGACCGCATTGACTCAGTGCGGTATTCAGCCTCTCTGGTGTCAAGTCTGATTTTGGAAAAAAAAAAAAAAAAAAAATCCAAAATCAGACAGTGTTGACACCAGAGAGGCTAAGAGCGCATTGACTCAGTGCGGTATTCAGCCTCTCTGGTGTCAAGTCTGATTTTGGAAAAAAAAAAAAAAAATCCAAAATCAGACAGAGTGTTGAGACCAGAGAGGCTAAGACCGCATTGACTCAGAGAGGCTAAGACCGCATTGACTCAGTGCGGTATTCAGCCTCTCTGGTGTCAAGTCTGATTTTGGAAAAAAAAAAAAAATCCAAAATCAGACAGAGTGTTGACACCAGAGAGGCTAAGACCGCATTGACTCAGTGCGGTATTCAGCCTCTCTGGTGTCAAGTCTGATTTTGGAAAAAAAAAAAAAAATCCAAAATCAGACAGAGTGTTGAGACCAGAGAGGCTAAGAGCGCATTGACTCAGTGCGGTATGCAGCCTCTCTGGTGTCAAGTCTGATTTTGGAAAAAAAAAAAAAAAAAATCCAAAATCAGACAGAGTGTTGAGACCAGAGAGGCTAATACCGCATTGACTCAGTGCGGTATTCAGCCTCTCTGGTGTCGTCTGATTTTGGAAAAAAAAAAAAAAAAAATCCAAAATCAGACAGAGTGTTGACACCAGAGAGGCTAAGACCGCATTGACTCAGTGCGGTATTCAGCCTCTCTGGTGTCAAGTCTGATTTTGGAAAAAAAAAAAAAAATCCAAAATCAGACAGAGTGTTGAGACCAGAGAGGCTAAGAGCGCATTGACTCAGTGCGGTATGCAGCCTCTCTGGTGTCAAGTCTGATTTTGGAAAAAAAAAAAAAAAAAATCCAAAATCAGACAGAGTGTTGAGACCAGAGAGGCTAAGACCGCATTGACTCAGTGCGGTATTCAGCCTCTCTGGTGTCAAGTCTGATTTTGGAAAAAAAAAAAAAAATCCAAAATCAGACAAAGTGTTGACACCAGAGAGGCTAAGACCGCATTGACTCAGTGCGGTATTCAGCCTCTCTGGTGTCAAGTCTGATTTTAGAAAAAAAAAAAAAAAAAAAAAATCCAAAATCAGACAGAGTGTTGACACCAGAGAGGCTAAGACCGCATTGACTCAGTGCGGTATTCAGCCTCTCTGGTGTCAAGTCTGATTTTGGAAAAAAAAAAAAAAAAATCCAAAATCAGACAGAGTGTTGGGACCAGAGAGGCTAAGACCGCATTGACTCAGTGCGGTATTCAGCCTCTCTGGTGTCAAGTCTGATTTTGGAAAAAAAAAAAAAATCCAAAATCAGACAGAGTGTTGACACCAGAGAGGCTAAGACCGCATTGACTCAGTGCGGTATTCAGCCTCTCTGGTGTCAAGTCTGATTTTGGAAAAAAAAAAAAAAAAATCCAAAATCAGACAGAGTGTTGACACCAGAGAGGCTAAGACCGCATTGACTCAGTGCGGTATTCAGCCTCTCTGGTGTCAAGTCTGATTTTGGAAAAAAAAAAAAAAAAATCCAAAATCAGACAGAGTGTTGAGACCAGAGAGGCTAAGACCGCATTGACTCAGTGCGGTATTCAGCCTCTCTGGTGTCAAGTCTGATTTTATAAAAAAAAAAAAAAAAAAATCCAAAATCAGACAGAGTGTTGAGACCAGAGAGGCTAAGACCGCATTGACTCAGTGCGGTATTCAGCCTCTCTGGTGTCAAGTCTGATTTTGGAAAAAAAAAAAAAAAATCCAAAATCAGACAGTGTTGACACCAGAGAGGCTAAGAGCGCATTGACTCAGTGCGGTATTCAGCCTCTCTGGTGTCAAGTCTGATTTTGGAAAAAAAAAAAAAAAATCCAAAATCAGACAGAGTGTTGAGACCAGAGAGGCTAAGACCGCATTGACTCAGTGCGGTATTCAGCCTCTCTGGTGTCAAGTCTGATTTTGGAAAAAAAAAAAAAAAAATCCAAAATCAGACAGAGTGTTGACACCAGAGAGGCTAAGACCGCATTGACTCAGTGCGGTATTCAGCCTCTCTGGTGTCAAGTCTGATTTTGGAAAAAAAAAAAAAAATCCAAAATCAGACAGAGTGTTGACACCAGAGAGGCTAAGACCGCATTGACTCAGTGCGGTATTCAGCCTCTCTGGTGTCAAGTCTGACTTTGGAAAAAAAAAAAAAAA
The DNA here is from genome assembly GCF_964638095.1 of Poromitra crassiceps. Lineage (NCBI taxonomy): Eukaryota > Metazoa > Chordata > Actinopteri > Beryciformes > Melamphaidae > Poromitra > Poromitra crassiceps. Next base: position 22,163 of record NW_028151366.1, read on the forward strand.
TCCAAAATCAGACAGAGTGTTGAGACCAGAGAGGCTAAGAGCGCATTGACTCAGTGCGGTATGCAGCCTCTCTGGTGTCAAGTCTGATTTTGGAAAAAAAAAAAAAAAAAATCCAAAATCAGACAGAGTGTTGATACCAGAGAGGCTAAGACCGCATTGACTCAGTGCGGTATTCAGCCTCTCTGGTGTCAAGTCTGATTTTGGAAAAAAAAAAAAAAAAATCCAAAATCAGACAGAGTGTTGACACCAGAGAGGCTAAGACCGCATTGACTCAGAGAGGCTAAGACCGCATTGACTCAGTGCGGTATTCAGCCTCTCTGGTGTCAAGTCTGATTTTGGAAAAAAAAAAAAAATCCAAAATCAGACAGAGTGTTGACACCAGAGAGGCTAAGACCGCATTGACTCAGTGCGGTATTCAGCCTCTCTGGTGTCAAGTCTGATTTTGGAAAAAAAAAAAAAAAATCCAAAATCAGACAGAGTGTTGAGACCAGAGAGGCTAAGAGCGCATTGACTCAGTGCGGTATTCAGCCTCTCTGGTGTCAAGTCTGATTTTGGAAAAAAAAAAAAAAAAAATCCAAAATCAGACAGAGTGTTGACACCAGAGAGGCTAAGACCGCATTGACTCAGTGCGGTATTCAGCCTCTCTGGTGTCAAGTCTGATTTTGGAAAAAAAAAAAAAAAATCCAAAATCAGACAGAGTGTTGAGACCAGAGAGGCTAAGAGCGCATTGACTCAGTGCGGTATGCAGCCTCTCTGGTGTCAAGTCTGATTTTGGAAAAAAAAAAAAAAAAAATCCAAAATCAGACAGAGTGTTGAGACCAGAGAGGCTAAGACCGCATTGACTCAGTGCGGTATGCAGCCTCTCTGGTGTCAAGTCTGATTTTGGAAAAAAAAAAAAAAAAAATCCAAAATCAGACAGAGTGTTGAGACCAGAGAGGCTAAGACCGCATTGACTCAGTGCGGTATTCAGCCTCTCTGGTGTCAAGTCTGATTTTGGAAAAAAAAAAAAAAATCCAAAATCAGACAAAGTGTTGACACCAGAGAGGCTAAGACCGCATTGACTCAGTGCGGTATTCAGCCTCTCTGGTGTCAAGTCTGATTTTAGAAAAAAAAAAAAAAAAAAAAAATCCAAAATCAGACAGAGTGTTGACACCAGAGAGGCTAAGACCGCATTGACTCAGTGCGGTATTCAGCCTCTCTGGTGTCAAGTCTGATTTTGGAAAAAAAAAAAAAAAAATCCAAAATCAGACAGAGTGTTGAGACCAGAGAGGCTAAGACCGCATTGACTCAGTGCGGTATTCAGCCTCTCTGGTGTCAAGTCTGATTTTGGAAAAAAAAAAAAAATCCAAAATCAGACAGAGTGTTGACACCAGAGAGGCTAAGACCGCATTGACTCAGTGCGGTATTCAGCCTCTCTGGTGTCAAGTCTGATTTTGGAAAAAAAAAAAAAAAAATCCAAAATCAGACAGAGTGTTGACACCAGAGAGGCTAAGACCGCATTGACTCAGTGCGGTATTCAGCCTCTCTGGTGTCAAGTCTGATTTTGGAAAAAAAAAAAAAAAAATCCAAAATCAGACAGAGTGTTGAGACCAGAGAGGCTAAGACCGCATTGACTCAGTGCGGTATTCAGCCTCTCTGGTGTCAAGTCTGATTTTATAAAAAAAAAAAAAAAAAATCCAAAATCAGACAGAGTGTTGAGACCAGAGAGGCTAAGACCGCATTGACTCAGTGCGGTATTCAGCCTCTCTGGTGTCAAGTCTGATTTTGGAAAAAAAAAAAAAAAAAAAATCCAAAATCAGACAGTGTTGACACCAGAGAGGCTAAGAGCGCATTGACTCAGTGCGGTATTCAGCCTCTCTGGTGTCAAGTCTGATTTTGGAAAAAAAAAAAAAAAATCCAAAATCAGACAGAGTGTTGAGACCAGAGAGGCTAAGACCGCATTGACTCAGAGAGGCTAAGACCGCATTGACTCAGTGCGGTATTCAGCCTCTCTGGTGTCAAGTCTGATTTTGGAAAAAAAAAAAAAATCCAAAATCAGACAGAGTGTTGACACCAGAGAGGCTAAGACCGCATTGACTCAGTGCGGTATTCAGCCTCTCTGGTGTCAAGTCTGATTTTGGAAAAAAAAAAAAAAATCCAAAATCAGACAGAGTGTTGAGACCAGAGAGGCTAAGAGCGCATTGACTCAGTGCGGTATGCAGCCTCTCTGGTGTCAAGTCTGATTTTGGAAAAAAAAAAAAAAAAAATCCAAAATCAGACAGAGTGTTGAGACCAGAGAGGCTAATACCGCATTGACTCAGTGCGGTATTCAGCCTCTCTGGTGTCGTCTGATTTTGGAAAAAAAAAAAAAAAAAATCCAAAATCAGACAGAGTGTTGACACCAGAGAGGCTAAGACCGCATTGACTCAGTGCGGTATTCAGCCTCTCTGGTGTCAAGTCTGATTTTGGAAAAAAAAAAAAAAATCCAAAATCAGACAGAGTGTTGAGACCAGAGAGGCTAAGAGCGCATTGACTCAGTGCGGTATGCAGCCTCTCTGGTGTCAAGTCTGATTTTGGAAAAAAAAAAAAAAAAAATCCAAAATCAGACAGAGTGTTGAGACCAGAGAGGCTAAGACCGCATTGACTCAGTGCGGTATTCAGCCTCTCTGGTGTCAAGTCTGATTTTGGAAAAAAAAAAAAAAATCCAAAATCAGACAAAGTGTTGACACCAGAGAGGCTAAGACCGCATTGACTCAGTGCGGTATTCAGCCTCTCTGGTGTCAAGTCTGATTTTAGAAAAAAAAAAAAAAAAAAAAAAATCCAAAATCAGACAGAGTGTTGACACCAGAGAGGCTAAGACCGCATTGACTCAGTGCGGTATTCAGCCTCTCTGGTGTCAAGTCTGATTTTGGAAAAAAAAAAAAAAAAATCCAAAATCAGACAGAGTGTTGGGACCAGAGAGGCTAAGACCGCATTGACTCAGTGCGGTATTCAGCCTCTCTGGTGTCAAGTCTGATTTTGGAAAAAAAAAAAAAATCCAAAATCAGACAGAGTGTTGACACCAGAGAGGCTAAGACCGCATTGACTCAGTGCGGTATTCAGCCTCTCTGGTGTCAAGTCTGATTTTGGAAAAAAAAAAAAAAAATCCAAAATCAGACAGAGTGTTGACACCAGAGAGGCTAAGACCGCATTGACTCAGTGCGGTATTCAGCCTCTCTGGTGTCAAGTCTGATTTTGGAAAAAAAAAAAAAAAAATCCAAAATCAGACAGAGTGTTGAGACCAGAGAGGCTAAGACCGCATTGACTCAGTGCGGTATTCAGCCTCTCTGGTGTCAAGTCTGATTTTATAAAAAAAAAAAAAAAAAAATCCAAAATCAGACAGAGTGTTGAGACCAGAGAGGCTAAGACCGCATTGACTCAGTGCGGTATTCAGCCTCTCTGGTGTCAAGTCTGATTTTGGAAAAAAAAAAAAAAAATCCAAAATCAGACAGTGTTGACACCAGAGAGGCTAAGAGCGCATTGACTCAGTGCGGTATTCAGCCTCTCTGGTGTCAAGTCTGATTTTGGAAAAAAAAAAAAAAAATCCAAAATCAGACAGAGTGTTGAGACCAGAGAGGCTAAGACCGCATTGACTCAGTGCGGTATTCAGCCTCTCTGGTGTCAAGTCTGATTTTGGAAAAAAAAAAAAAAAAATCCAAAATCAGACAGAGTGTTGACACCAGAGAGGCTAAGACCGCATTGACTCAGTGCGGTATTCAGCCTCTCTGGTGTCAAGTCTGATTTTGGAAAAAAAAAAAAAAAATCCAAAATCAGACAGAGTGTTGACACCAGAGAGGCTAAGACCGCATTGACTCAGTGCGGTATTCAGCCTCTCTGGTGTCAAGTCTGATTTTGGAAAAAAAAAAAAAAATCCAAAATCAGACAGAGTGTTGAGACCAGAGAGGCTAAGAGCGCATTGACTCAGTGCGGTATGCAGCCTCTCTGGTGTCAAGTCTGATTTTGGAAAAAAAAAAAAAAAAAATCCAAAATCAGACAGAGTGTTGATACCAGAGAGGCTAAGACCGCATTGACTCAGTGCGGTATTCAGCCTCTCTGGTGTCAAGTCTGATTTTGGAAAAAAAAAAAAAAAAATCCAAAATCAGACAGAGTGTTGACACCAGAGAGGCTAAGACCGCATTGACTCAGAGAGGCTAAGACCGCATTGACTCAGTGCGGTATTCAGCCTCTCTGGTGTCAAGTCTGATTTTGGAAAAAAAAAAAAAATCCAAAATCAGACAGAGTGTTGACACCAGAGAGGCTAAGACCGCATTGACTCAGTGCGGTATTCAGCCTCTCTGGTGTCAAGTCTGATTTTGGAAAAAAAAAAAAAAATCCAAAATCAGACAGAGTGTTGAGACCAGAGAGGCTAAGAGCGCATTGACTCAGTGCGGTATGCAGCCTCTCTGGTGTCAAGTCTGATTTTTGAAAAAAAAAAAAAAAAAATCCAAAATCAGACAGAGTGTTGAGACCAGAGAGGCTAAGACCGCATTGACTCAGTGCGGTATTCAGCCTCTCTGGTGTCAAGTCTGATTTTGGAAAAAAAAAAAAAAAAAATCCAAAATCAGACAGAGTGTTGACACCAGAGAGGCTAAGACCGCATTGACTCAGTGCGGTATTCAGCCTCTCTGGTGTCAAGTCTGATTTTGGAAAAAAAAAAAAAAATCCAAAATCAGACAGAGTGTTGAGACCAGAGAGGCTAAGAGCGCATTGACTCAGTGCGGTATGCAGCCTCTCTGGTGTCAAGTCTGATTTTGGAAAAAAAAAAAAAAAAAATCCAAAATCAGACAGAGTGTTGAGACCAGAGAGGCTAAGACCGCATTGACTCAGTGCGGTATTCAGCCTCTCTGGTGTCAAGTCTGATTTTGGAAAAAAAAAAAAAATCCAAAATCAGACAAAGTGTTGACACCAGAGAGGCTAAGACCGCATTGACTCAGTGCGGTATTCAGCCTCTCTGGTGTCAAGTCTGATTTTAGAAAAAAAAAAAAAAAAAAAAAATCCAAAATCAGACAGAGTGTTGACACCAGAGAGGCTAAGACCGCATTGACTCAGTGCGGTATTCAGCCTCTCTGGTGTCAAGTCTGATTTTGGAAAAAAAAAAAAAAAAATCCAAAATCAGACAGAGTGTTGAGACCAGAGAGGCTAAGACCGCATTGACTCAGTGCGGTATTCAGCCTCTCTGGTGTCAAGTCTGATTTTGGAAAAAAAAAAAAAATCCAAAATCAGACAGAGTGTTGACACCAGAGAGGCTAAGACCGCATTGACTCAGTGCGGTATTCAGCCTCTCTGGTGTCAAGTCTGATTTTGGAAAAAAAAAAAAAAAAATCCAAAATCAGACAGAGTGTTGAGACCAGAGAGGCTAAGACCGCATTGACTCAGAGAGGCTAAGACCGCATTGACTCAGTGCGGTATTCAGCCTCTCTGGTGTCAAGTCTGATTTTGGAAAAAAAAAAAAAATCCAAAATCAGACAGAGTGTTGACACCAGAGAGGCTAAGACTGCATTGACTCAGTGCGGTATTCAGCCTCTCTGGTGTCAAGTCTGATTTTGGAAAAAAAAAAAAAAAAAATCCAAAATCAGACAGAGTGTTGAGACCAGAGAGGCTAAGACCGCATTGACTCAGTGCGGTATTCAGCCTCTCTGGTGTCAAGTCTGATTTTGGAAAAAAAAAAAAAATCCAAAATCAGACAAAGTGTTGACACCAGAGAGGCTAAGACCGCATTGACTCAGTGCGGTATTCAGCCTCTCTGGTGTCAAGTCTGATTTTGGAAAAAAAAAAAAAAAAAAATCCAAAATCAGACAGAGTGTTGACACCAGAGAGGCTAAGACCGCATTGACTCAGTGCGGTATTCAGCCTCTCTGGTGTCAAGTCTGATTTTGGAAAAAAAAAAAAAAAAATCCAAAATCAGACAGAGTGTTGAGACCAGAGAGGCTAAGACCGCATTGACTCAGTGCGGTATTCAGCCTCTCTGGTGTCAAGTCTGATTTTGGAAAAAAAAAAAAAATCCAAAATCAGACAGAGTGTTGACACCAGAGAGGCTAAGACCGCATTGACTCAGTGCGGTATTCAGCCTCTCTGGTGTCAAGTCTGATTTTGGAAAAAAAAAAAAAAAATCCAAAATCAGACAGAGTGTTGAGACCAGAGAGGCTAAGAGCGCATTGACTCAGTGCGGTATGCAGCCTCTCTGGTGTCAAGTCTGATTTTGGAAAAAAAAAAAAAAAAAATCCAAAATCAGACAGAGTGTTGACACCAGAGAGGCTAAGACCGCATTGACTCAGTGCGGTATTCAGCCTCTCTGGTGTCAAGTCTGATTTTGGAAAAAAAAAAAAAATCCAAAATCAGACAGAGTGTTGACACCAGAGAGGCTAAGACCGCATTGACTCAGTGCGGTATTCAGCCTCTCTGGTGTCAAGTCTGATTTTGGAAAAAAAAAAAAAAAAATCCAAAATCAGACAGAGTGTTGAGACCAGAGAGGCTAAGAGCGCATTGACTCAGTGCGTTATGCAGCCTCTCTGGTGTCAAGTCTGATTTTGGAAAAAAAAAAAAAAAAAAATCCAAAATCAGACAGAGTGTTGAGACCAGAGAGGCTAAGACCGCATTGACTCAGTGCGGTATTCAGCCTCTCTGGTGTCAAGTCTGATTTTGGAAAAAAAAAAAAAAAAAATCCAAAATCAGACAGAGTGTTGACACCAGAGAGGCTAAGACCGCATTGACTCAGTGCGGTATTCAGCCTCTCTGGTGTCAAGTCTGATTTTGGAAAAAAAAAAAAAAAAAATCCAAAATCAGACAGAGTGTTGAGACCAGAGAGGCTAAGACCGCATTGACTCAGAGCGGTATTCAGCCTCTCTGGTGTCAAGTCTGATTTTGGAAAAAAAAAAAAAAAATCCAAAATCAGACAGAGTGTTGACACCAGAGAGGCTAAGACCGCATTGACTCAGTGCGGTATTCAGCCTCTCTGGTGTCAAGTCTGATTTTGGAAAAAAAAAAAAAATCCAAAATCAGACAGAGTGTTGACACCAGAGAGGCTAAGACCGCATTGACTCAGTGCGGTATTCAGTCTCTCTGGTGTCAAGTCTGATTTTGGAAAAAAAAAAAAAAAATCCAAAATCAGACAGAGTGTTGACACCAGAGAGGCTAAGACCGCATTGACTCAGTGCGGTATTCAGCCTCTCTGGTGTCAAGTCTGATTTTGGAAAAAAAAAAAAAAAATCCAAAATCAGACAGAGTGTTGAGACCAGAGAGGCTAAGAGTGCATTGACTCAGTGCGGTATGCAGCCTCTCTGGTGTCAAGTCTGATTTTGGAAAAAAAAAAAAAAAAAATCCAAAATCAGACAGAGTGTTGACACCAGAGAGGCTAAGACCGCATTGACTCAGTGCGGTATTCAGCCTCTCTGGTGTCAAGTCTGATTTTGGAAAAAAAAAAAAAAATCCAAAATCAGACAGAGTGTTGACACCAGAGAGGCTAAGACCGCATTGACTCAGTGCGGTATTCAGCCTCTCTGGTGTCAAGTCTGATTTTGGAAAAAAAAAAAAAAAATCCAAAATCAGACAGAGTGTTGAGACCAGAGAGGCTAAGAGCGCATTGACTCAGTGCGTTATGCAGCCTCTCTGGTGTCAAGTCTGATTTTGGAAAAAAAAAAAAAAAAAAATCCAAAATCAGACAGAGTGTTGAGACCAGAGAGGCTAAGACCGCATTGACTCAGTGCGGTATTCAGCCTCTCTGGTGTCAAGTCTGATTTTGGAAAAAAAAAAAAAAAAAATCCAAAATCAGACAGAGTGTTGACACCAGAGAGGCTAAGACCGCATTGACTCAGTGCGGTATTCAGCCTCTCTGGTGTCAAGTCTGATTTTGGAAAAAAAAAAAAGACCAGAGAGGCTAAGACCGCATTGACTCAGTGCGGTATTCAGCCTCTCTGGTGTCAAGTCTGATTTTGGAAAAAAAAAAAAAAAAAATCCAAAATCAGACAGAGTGTTGAGACCAGAGAGGCTAAGACCGCATTGACTCAGAGCGGTATTCAGCCTCTCTGGTGTCAAGTCTGATTTTGGAAAAAAAAAAAAAAAATCCAAAATCAGACAGAGTGTTGACACCAGAGAGGCTAAGACCGCATTGACTCAGTGCGGTATTCAGCCTCTCTGGTGTCAAGTCTGATTTTGGAAAAAAAAAAAAATCCAAAATCAGACAGAGTGTTGACACCAGAGAGGCTAAGACCGCATTGACTCAGTGCGGTATTCAGTCTCTCTGGTGTCAAGTCTGATTTTGGAAAAAAAAAAAAAAAATCCAAAATCAGACAGAGTGTTGACACCAGAGAGGCTAAGACCGCATTGACTCAGTGCGGTATTCAGCCTCTCTGGTGTCAAGTCTGATTTTGGAAAAAAAAAAAAAAAATCCAAAATCAGACAGTGTTGAGACCAGAGAGGCTAAGACCGCATTGACTCAGTGCGGTATTCAGCCTCTCTGGTGTCAAGTCTGATTTTGGAAAAAAAAAAAAAAAAATCCAAAATCAGACAGAGTGTTGAGACCAGAGAGGCTAAGACCGCATTGACTCAGTGCGGTATTCAGCCTCTCTGGTGTCAAGTCTGATTTTGGAAAAAAAAAAAAAAAAAATCCAAAATCAGACAGAGTGTTGACACCAGAGAGGCTAAGACCGCATTGACTCAGTGCGGTATTCAGCCTCTCTGGTGTCAAGTCTGATTTTGGAAAAAAAAAAAAAAAATCCAAAATCAGACAGAGTGTTGACACCAGAGAGGCTAAGACCGCATTGACTCAGTGCGGTATTCAGCCTCTCTGGTGTCAAGTCTGATTTTGGAAAAAAAAAAAAAAATCCAAAATCAGACAGAGTGTTGACACCAGAGAGGCTAAGACCGCATTGACTCAGTGCGGTATTCAGCCTCTCTGGTGTCAAGTCTGATTTTGGAAAAAAAAAAAAAAATCCAAAATCAGACAGAGTGTTGACACCAGAGAGGCTAAGACCGCATTGACTCAGTGCGGTATTCAGCCTCTCTGGTGTCAAGTCTGATTTTGGAAAAAAAAAAAAAAAATCCAAAATCAGACAGAGTGTTGAGACCAGAGAGGCTAAGAGCGCATTGACTCAGTGCGGTATGCAGCCTCTCTGGTGTCAAGTCTGATTTTGGAAAAAAAAAAAAAAAAATCCAAAATCAGACAGAGTGTTGACACCAGAGAGGCTAAGACCGCATTGACTCAGTGCGGTATTCAGCCTCTCTGGTGTCAAGTCTGATTTTGGGAAAAAAAAAAAAAAATCCAAAATCAGACAGAGTGTTGACACCAGAGAGGCTAAGACCGCATTGACTCAGTGCGGTATTCAGCCTCTCTGGTGTCAAGTCTGATTTTGGAAAAAAAAAAAAAAAAATCCAAAATCAGACAGAGTGTTGAGACCAGAGAGGCTAAGACCGCATTGACTCAGTGCGGTATTCAGCCTCTCTGGTGTCAAGTCTGATTTTGGAAAAAAAAAAAAAAAAAATCCAAAATCAGACAGAGTGTTGACACCAGAGAGGCTAAGACCGCATTGACTCAGTGCGGTATTCAGCCTCTCTGGTGTCAAGTCTGATTTTGGAAAAAAAAAAAAAAAATCCAAAATCAGACAGAGTGTTGACACCAGAGAGGCTAAGACCGCATTGACTCAGTGCGGTATTCAGCCTCTCTGGTGTCAAGTCTGATTTTGGAAAAAAAAAAAAAATCCAAAATCAGACAGAGTGTTGACACCAGAGAGGCTAAGACCGCATTGACTCAGTGCGGTATTCAGCCTCTCTGGTGTCAAGTCTGATTTTGGGAAAAAAAAAAAAAATCCAAAATCAGACAGAGTGTTGACACCAGAGAGGCTAAGACCGCATTGACTCAGTGCGGTATTCAGCCTCTCTGGTGTCAAGTCTGATTTTGGAAAAAAAAAAAAAAAATCCAAAATCAGACAGAGTGTTGAGACCAGAGAGGCTAAGACCGCATTGACTCAGTGCGGTATTCAGCCTCTCTGGTGTCAAGTCTGATTTTGGAAAAAAAAAAAAAAAAAATCCAAAATCAGACAGAGTGTTGAGACCAGAGAGGCTAAGACCGCATTGACTCAGTGCGGTATTCAGCCTCTCTGGTGTCAAGTCTGATTTTGGAAAAAAAAAAAAAAAATCCAAAATCAGACAGAGTGTTGAGACCAGAGAGGCTAAGACCGCATTGACTCAGTGCGGTATTCAGCCTCTCTGGTGTCAAGTCTGATTTTTGAAAAAAAAAAAAAAAATCCAAAATCAGACAGAGTGTTGACACCAGAGAGGCTAAGAGCGCATTGACTCAGTGCGGTATTCAGCCTCTCTGGTGTCAAGTCTGATTTTGGAAAAAAAAAAAAAAAATCCAAAATCAGACAGAGTGTTGAGACCAGAGAGGCTAAGACCGCATTGACTCAGTGCGGTATTCAGCCTCTCTGGTGTCAAGTCTGATTTTGGAAAAAAAAAAAAAAAAATCCAAAATCAGACAGAGTGTTGACACCAGAGAGGCTAAGACCGCATTGACTCAGTGCGGTATTCAGCCTCTCTGGTGTCAAGTCTGATTTTGGAAAAAAAAAAAAAAAATCCAAAATCAGACAGAGTGTTGACACCAGAGAGGCTAAGAGCGCATTGACTCAGTGCGGTATTCAGCCTCTCTGGTGTCAAGTCTGATTTTGGAAAAAAAAAAAAAAAATCCAAAATCAGACAGAGTGTTGAGACCAGAGAGGCTAAGAGCGCATTGACTCAGTGCGGTATGCAGCCTCTCTGGTGTCAAGTCTGATTTTGGAAAAAAAAAAAAAAAAATCCAAAATCAGACAGAGTGTTGACACCAGAGAGGCTAAGACCGCATTGACTCAGTGCGGTATTCAGCCTCTCTGGTGTCAAGTCTGATTTTGGGAAAAAAAAAAAAAAATCCAAAATCAGACAGAGTGTTGACACCAGAGAGGCTAAGACCGCATTGACTCAGTGCGGTATTCAGCCTCTCTGGTGTCAAGTCTGATTTTGGAAAAAAAAAAAAAATCCAAAATCAGACAGAGTGTTGACACCAGAGAGGCTAAGACCGCATTGACTCAGTGCGGTATTCAGCCTCTCTGGTGTCAAGTCTGATTTTGGAAAAAAAAAAAAAAAATCCAAAATCAGTCAGAGTGTTGACACCAGAGAGGCTAAGACCGCATTGACTCAGTGCGGTATTCAGCCTCTCTGGTGTCAAGTCTGATTTTGGAAAAAAAAAAAAAAAATCCAAAATCAGACAGAGTGTTGACACCAGAGAGGCTAAGACCGCATTGACTCAGTGCGGTATTCAGCCTCTCTGGTGTCAAGTCTGATTTTGGAAAAAAAAAAAAAAAATCCAAAATCAGACAGAGTGTTGAGACCAGAGAGGCTAAGACCGCATTGACTCAGTGCGGTATTCAGCCTCTCTGGTGTCAAGTCTGATTTTGGAAAAAAAAAAAAAAAAAATCCAAAATCAGACAGAGTGTTGAGACCAGAGAGGCTAAGACCGCATTGACTCAGTGCGGTATTCAGCCTCTCTGGTGTCAAGTCTGATTTTGGAAAAAAAAAAAAAAAATCCAAAATCAGACAGAGTGTTGAGACCAGAGAGGCTAAGACCGCATTGACTCAGTGCGGTATTCAGCCTCTCTGGTGTCAAGTCTGATTTTGGAAAAAAAAAAAAAAAAAATCCAAAATCAGACAGAGTGTTGAGACCAGAGAGGCTAAGACCGCATTGACTCAGTGCGGTATTCAGCCTCTCTGGTGTCAAGTCTGATTTTGGAAAAAAAAAAAAAAAAATCCAAAATCAGACAGTGTTGACACCAGAGAGGCTAAGAGCGCATTGACTCAGTGCGGTATTCAGCCTCTCTGGTGTCAAGTCTGATTTTGGAAAAAAAAAAAAAAAAATCCAAAATCAGACAGAGTGTTGAGACCAGAGAGGCTAAGACCGCATTGACTCAGTGCGGTATTCAGCCTCTCTGGTGTCAAGTCTGATTTTGGAAAAAAAAAAAAAAAATCCAAAATCAGACAGAGTGTTGACACCAGAGAGGCTAAGACCGCATTGACTCAGTGCGGTATTCAGCCTCTCTGGTGTCAAGTCTGATTTTGGAAAAAAAAAAAAAAAAAATCCAAAATCAGACAGAGTGTTGACACCAGAGAGGCTAAGACCGCATTGACTCAGTGCGGTATTCAGCCTCTCTGGTGTCAAGTCTGATTTTGGAAAAAAAAAAAAAAAAATCCAAAATCAGACAGAGTGTTGAGACCAGAGAGGCTAAGAGCGCATTGACTCAGTGCGGTATTCAGCCTCTCTGGTGTCAAGTCTGATTTTGGAAAAAAAAAAAAAAAAAAAATCCAAAATCAGACAGAGTGTTGAGACCAGAGAGGCTAAGACCGCATTGACTCAGTGCGGTATTCAGCCTCTCTGGTGTCAAGTCTGATTTTGGAAAAAAAAAAAAAAAATCCAAAATCAGACAGAGTGTTGACACCAGAGAGGCTAAGACCGCATTGACTCAGTGCGGTATTCAGCCTCTCTGGTGTCAAGTCTGATTTTGGAAAAAAAAAAAAAAAAATCCAAAATCAGACAGAGTGTTGAGACCAGAGAGGCTAAGACCGCATTGACTCAGTGCGGTATTCAGCCTCTCTGGTGTCAAGTCTGATTTTGGAAAAAAAAAAAAAATCCAAAATCAGACAGAGTGTTGAGACCAGAGAGGCTAAGACCGCATTGACTCAGTGCGGTATTCAGCCTCTCTGGTGTCAAGTCTGATTTTGGAAAAAAAAAAAAAAAATCCAAAATCAGACAGAGTGTTGAGACCAGAGAGGCTAAGAGCGCATTGACTCAGTGCGGTATGCAGCCTCTCTGGTGTCAAGTCTGATTTTGGAAAAAAAAAAAAAAAAAATCCCAAAATCAGACAGAGTGTTGAGACCAGAGAGGCTAATACCGCATTGACTCAGTGCGGTATTCAGCCCTCTCTGGTGTCAAGTCTGATTTTGGGAAAAAAAAAAAAAAAATCCAAAATCAGACAGAGTGTTGACACCAGAGAGGCTAAGACCGCATTGACTCAGTGCGGTATTCAGCCTCTCTGGTGTCAAGTCTGATTTTGGAAAAAAAAAAAAAATCCAAAATCAGACAGAGTGTTGACACCAGAGAGGCTAAGACCGCATTGACTCAGTGCGGTATTCAGCCTCTCTGGTGTCAAGTCTGATTTTGGAAAAAAAAAAAAAAATCCAAAATCAGACAGAGTGTTGAGACCAGAGAGGCTAAGAGCGCATTGACTCAGTGCGGTATGCAGCCTCTCTGGTGTCAAGTCTGATTTTGGAAAAAAAAAAAAAAAAATCCAAAATCAGACAGAGTGTTGACACCAGAGAGGCTAAGACCGCATTGACTCAGTGCGGTATTCAGCCTCTCTGGTGTCAAGTCTGATTTTGGGAAAAAAAAAAAAAATCCAAAATCAGACAGAGTGTTGACACCAGAGAGGCTAAGACCGCATTGACTCAGTGCGGTATTCAGCCTCTCTGGTGTCAAGTCTGATTTTGGAAAAAAAAAAAAAAAAATCCAAAATCAGACAGAGTGTTGAGACCAGAGAGGCTAAGACCGCATTGACTCAGTGCGGTATTCAGCCTCTCTGGTGTCAAGTCTGATTTTGGAAAAAAAAAAAAAAAAAATCCAAAATCAGACAGAGTGTTGACACCAGAGAGGCTAAGACCGCATTGACTCAGTGCGGTATTCAGCCTCTCTGGTGTCAAGTCTGATTTTGGAAAAAAAAAAAAAAATCCAAAATCAGACAGAGTGTGACACCAGAGAGGCTAAGACCGCATTGACTCAGTGCGGTATTCAGCCTCTCTGGTGTCAAGTCTGATTTTGGAAAAAAAAAAAAAAATCCAAAATCAGACAGAGTGTTGAGACCAGAGAGGCTAAGAGCGCATTGACTCAGTGCGGTATGCAGCCTCTCTGGTGTCAAGTCTGATTTTGGAAAAAAAAAAAAAAAAAATCCAAAATCAGACAGAGTGTTGAGACCAGAGAGGCTAATACCGCACTTGACTCAGTGCGGTATTCAGCCTCTCTGGTCGTCACACGTCTGATTTTGGATTTTTTTTTTTTTTTTTTCCAAAATCAGACTTGACACCAGAGAGCTGCATACCGCACTGAGTCAATGCGGCTCTTAGCCTCTCTGGTCTCAACACTCTGTCTGATTTTGGATTTTTTTTTTTTTTCCAAAATCAGACTTGACACCAGAGAGGCTGAATACCGCACTGAGTCAATGCGGTCTTAGCCTCTCTGGTGTCAACACTCTGTCTGATTTTGGATTTTTTTTTTTTTTTTTCCAAAATCAGACTTGACACCAGAGAGGCTGAATACCGCACTGAGTCAATGCGGTCTTAGCCTCTCTGGTGTCAACACTCTGTCTGATTTTGGATTTTTTTTTTTTTTTTCCAAAATCAGACTTGACACCAGAGAGGCTGAATACCGCACTGAGTCAATGCGGTCTTAGCCTCTCTGGTCTCAACACTCTGTCTGATTTTGGATTTTTTTTTTTTTTTTCCAAAATCAGACTTGACACCAGAGAGGCTGAATACCGCACTGAGTCAATGCGGTCTTAGCCTCTCTGGTGTCAACACTCTGTCTGATTTTGGATTTTTTTTTTTTTTTTCCAAAATCAGACTTGACACCAGAGAGGCTGAATACCGCACTGAGTCAATGCGGTCTTAGCCTCTCTGGTGTCAACACTCTGTCTGATTTTGGATTTTTTTTTTTTTTTTTCCAAAATCAGACTTGACACCAGAGAGGCTGAATACCGCACTGAGTCAATGCGGCTCTTAGCCTCTCTGGTGCTCAACACTCTGTCTGATTTTGGATTTTTTTTTTTTTTTTCCAAAATCAGACTTGACACCAGAGAGGCTGAATACCGCACTGAGTCAATGCGGTCTTAGCCTCTCTGGTGTCAACACTCTGTCTGATTTTGGATTTTTTTTTTTTTTTTTCCAAAATCAGACTTGACACCAGAGAGGCTGAATACCGCACTGAGTCAATGCGGTCTTAGCCTCTCTGGTCTCAACACTCTGTCTGATTTTGGATTTTTTTTTTTTTTTTTCCAAAATCAGACTTGACACCAGAGAGGCTGAATACCGCACTGAGTCAATGCGGTCTTAGCCTCTCTGGTCTCAACACTCTGTCTGATTTTGGATTTTTTTTTTTTTTTTTCCAAAATCAGACTTGACACCAGAGAGGCTGAATACCGCACTGAGTCAATGCGGTCTTAGCCTCTCTGGTGTCAACACTCTGTCTGATTTTGGATTTTTTTTTTTTTTTTTCCAAAATCAGACTTGACACCAGAGAGGCTGAATACCGCACTGAGTCAATGCGGTCTTAGCCTCTCTGGTGTCAACACTCTGTCTGATTTTGGATTTTTTTTTTTTTTTTCCAAAATCAGACTTGACACCAGAGAGGCTGAATACCGCACTGAGTCAATGCGGTCTTAGCCTCTCTGGTGTCAACACTCTGTCTGATTTTGGATTTTTTTTTTTTTTTTTCAAAATCAGACTTGACACCAGAGAGGCTGAATACCGCACTGAGTCAATGCGGTCTTAGCCTCTCTGGTGTCAACACTCTGTCTGATTTTGGATTTTTTTTTTTTTTTTCCAAAATCAGACTTGACACCAGAGAGGCTGAATACCGCACTGAGTCAATGCGGTCTTAGCCTCTCTGGTGTCAACACTCTGTCTGATTTTGGATTTTTTTTTTTTTTTTTCCAAAATCAGACTTGACACCAGAGAGGCTGAATACCGCACTGAGTCAATGCGCTCTTAGCCTCTCTGGTGCTCAACACTCTGTCTGATTTTGGATTTTTTTTTTTTTTTTCCAAAATCAGACTTGACACCAGAGAGGCTGAATACCGCACTGAGTCAATGCGGTCTTAGCCTCTCTGGTGTCAACACTCTGTCTGATTTTGGATTTTTTTTTTTTTTTTCCAAAATCAGACTTGACACCAGAGAGGCTGAATACCGCACTGAGTCAATGCGGTCTTAGCCTCTCTGGTGTCAACACTCTGTCTGATTTTGGATTTTTTTTTTTTTTTTCCAAAATCAGACTTGACACCAGAGAGGCTGAATACCGCACTGAGTCAATGCGGTCTTAGCCTCTCTGGTGTCAACACTCTGTCTGATTTTGGATTTTTTTTTTTTTTTTTCCAAAATCAGACTTGACACCAGAGAGGCTGAATACCGCACTGAGTCAATGCGGTCTTAGCCTCTCTGGTGTCAACACTCTGTCTGATTTTGGATTTTTTTTTTTTTTTTCCAAAATCAGACTTGACACCAGAGAGGCTGAATACCGCACTGAGTCAATGCGGTCTTAGCCTCTCTGGTCTCAACACTCTGTCTGATTTTGGATTTTTTTTTTTTTTTTTCCAAAATCAGACTTGACACCAGAGAGGCTGAATACCGCACTGAGTCAATGCGGTCTTAGCCTCTCTGGTCTCAACACTCTGTCTGATTTTGGATTTTTTTTTTTTTTTTCCAAAATCAGACTTGACACCAGAGAGGCTGAATACCGCACTGAGTCAATGCGGTCTTAGCCTCTCTGGTGTCAACACTCTGTCTGATTTTGGATTTTTTTTTTTTTTTTCCAAAATCAGACTTGACACCAGAGAGGCTGAATACCGCACTGAGTCAATGCGGTCTTAGCCTCTCTGGTGTCAACACTCTGTCTGATTTTGGATTTTTTTTTTTTTTTTTCCAAAATCAGACTTGACACCAGAGAGGCTGAATACCGCACTGAGTCAATGCGGTCTTAGCCTCTCTGGTCTCAACACTCTGTCTGATTTTGGATTTTTTTTTTTTTTTTCCAAAATCAGACTTGACACCAGAGAGGCTGAATACCGCACTGAGTCAATGCGGTCTTAGCCTCTCTGGTGTCAACACTCTGTCTGATTTTGGATTTTTTTTTTTTTTTTCCAAAATCAGACTTGACACCAGAGAGGCTGAATACCGCACTGAGTCAATGCGGTCTTAGCCTCTCTGGTGTCAACACTCTGTCTGATTTTGGATTTTTTTTTTTTTTTTCCAAAATCAGACTTGACACCAGAGAGGCTGAATACCGCACTGAGTCAATGCGGTCTTAGCCTCTCTGGTGTCAACACTCTGTCTGATTTTGGATTTTTTTTTTTTTTTCCAAAATCAGACTTGACACCAGAGAGGCTGAATACCGCACTGAGTCAATGCGGTCTTAGCCTCTCTGGTGTCAACACTCTGTCTGATTTTGGATTTTTTTTTTTTTTTTCCAAAATCAGACTTGACACCAGAGAGGCTGAATACCGCACTGAGTCAATGCGGTCTTAGCCTCTCTGGTGTCAACACTCTGTCTGATTTTGGATTTTTTTTTTTTTTTTTCCAAAATCAGACTTGACACCAGAGAGGCTGAATACCGCACTGAGTCAATGCGGTCTTAGCCTCTCTGGTCTCAACACTCTGTCTGATTTTGGATTTTTTTTTTTTTTTTCCAAAATCAGACTTGACACCAGAGAGGCTGAATACCGCACTGAGTCAATGCGGTCTTAGCCTCTCTGGTGTCAACACTCTGTCTGATTTTGGATTTTTTTTTTTTTTTCCAAAATCAGACTTGACACCAGAGAGGCTGAATACCGCACTGAGTCAATGCGGTCTTAGCCTCTCTGGTGTCAACACTCTGTCTGATTTTGGATTTTTTTTTTTTTTTCCAAAATCAGACTTGACACCAGAGAGGCTGAATACCGCACTGAGTCAATGCGGTCTTAGCCTCTCTGGTGTCAACACTCTGTCTGATTTTGGATTTTTTTTTTTTTTTTCCAAAATCAGACTTGACACCAGAGAGGCTGAATACCGCACTGAGTCAATGCGGTCTTAGCCTCTCTGGTGTCAACACTCTGTCTGATTTTGGATTTTTTTTTTTTTTTTTCCAAAATCAGACTTGACACCAGAGAGGCTGAATACCGCACTGAGTCAATGCGGTCTTAGCCTCTCTGGTGTCAACACTCTGTCTGATTTTGGATTTTTTTTTTTTTTTCCAAAATCAGACTTGACACCAGAGAGGCTGAATACCGCACTGAGTCAATGCGGTCTTAGCCTCTCTGGTGTCAACACTCTGTCTGATTTTGGATTTTTTTTTTTTTTTTTCCAAAATCAGACTTGACACCAGAGAGGCTGAATACCGCACTGAGTCAATGCGGTCTTAGCCTCTCTGGTGTCAACACTCTGTCTGATTTTGGATTTTTTTTTTTTTTTTCCAAAATCAGACTTGACACCAGAGAGGCTGAATACCGCACTGAGTCAATGCGGTCTTAGCCTCTCTGGTGTCAACACTCTGTCTGATTTTGGATTTTTTTTTTTTTTTTTCCAAAATCAGACTTGACACCAGAGAGGCTGAATACCGCACTGAGTCAATGCGGTCTTAGCCTCTCTGGTCTCAACACTCTGTCTGATTTTGGATTTTTTTTTTTTTTTTTCCAAAATCAGACTTGACACCAGAGAGGCTGAATACCGCACTGAGTCAATGCGGTCTTAGCCTCTCTGGTCTCAACACTCTGTCTGATTTTGGATTTTTTTTTTTTTTTTCCAAAATCAGACTTGACACCAGAGAGGCTGAATACCGCACTGAGTCAATGCGGTCTTAGCCTCTCTGGTGTCAACACTCTGTCTGATTTTGGATTTTTTTTTTTTTTTCCAAAATCAGACTTGACACCAGAGAGGCTGAATACCGCACTGAGTCAATGCGGTCTTAGCCTCTCTGGTGTCAACACTCTGTCTGATTTTGGATTTTTTTTTTTTTTTTTCCAAAATCAGACTTGACACCAGAGAGGCTGAATACCGCACTGAGTCAATGCGGTCTTAGCCTCTCTGGTGTCAACACTCTGTCTGATTTTGGATTTTTTTTTTTTTTTTCCAAAATCAGACTTGACACCAGAGAGGCTGAATACCGCACTGAGTCAATGCGGTCTTAGCCTCTCTGGTGTCAACACTCTGTCTGATTTTGGATTTTTTTTTTTTTTTTCCAAAATCAGACTTGACACCAGAGAGGCTGAATACCGCACTGAGTCAATGCGGTCTTAGCCTCTCTGGTGTCAACACTCTGTCTGATTTTGGATTTTTTTTTTTTTTTTCCAAAATCAGACTTGACACCAGAGAGGCTGAATACCGCACTGAGTCAATGCGGTCTTAGCCTCTCTGGTGTCAACACTCTGTCTGATTTTGGATTTTTTTTTTTTTTTTCCAAAATCAGACTTGACACCAGAGAGGCTGAATACCGCACTGAGTCAATGCGGTCTTAGCCTCTCTGGTGTCAACACTCTGTCTGATTTTGGATTTTTTTTTTTTTTTCCAAAATCAGACTTGACACCAGAGAGGCTGAATACCGCACTGAGTCAATGCGGTCTTAGCCTCTCTGGTGTCAACACTCTGTCTGATTTTGGATTTTTTTTTTTTTTTTCCAAAATCAGACTTGACACCAGAGAGGCTGAATACCGCACTGAGTCAATGCGGTCTTAGCCTCTCTGGTCTCAACACTCTGTCTGATTTTGGATTTTTTTTTTTTTTTTCCAAAATCAGACTTGACACCAGAGAGGCTGAATACCGCACTGAGTCAATGCGGTCTTAGCCTCTCTGGTGTCAACACTCTGTCTGATTTTGGATTTTTTTTTTTTTTTTCCAAAATCAGACTTGACACCAGAGAGGCTGAATACCGCACTGAGTCAATGCGGTCTTAGCCTCTCTGGTGTCAACACTCTGTCTGATTTTGGATTTTTTTTTTTTTTTTCCAAAATCAGACTTGACACCAGAGAGGCTGAATACCGCACTGAGTCAATGCGGTCTTAGCCTCTCTGGTGTCAACACTCTGTCTGATTTTGGATTTTTTTTTTTTTTTCCAAAATCAGACTTGACACCAGAGAGGCTGAATACCGCACTGAGTCAATGCGGTCTTAGCCTCTCTGGTGTCAACACTCTGTCTGATTTTGGATTTTTTTTTTTTTTTTTCCAAAATCAGACTTGACACCAGAGAGGCTGAATACCGCACTGAGTCAATGCGGTCTTAGCCTCTCTGGTGTCAACACTCTGTCTGATTTTGGATTTTTTTTTTTTTTTTTCCAAAATCAGACTTGACACCAGAGAGGCTGAATACCGCACTGAGTCAATGCGGTCTTAGCCTCTCTGGTCTCAACACTCTGTCTGATTTCAGATTTTTTTTTTTTTTTGCTGAATATCGCACTGAGTCAATGCGGTCTTAGCCTCTCTGGTGTCAACACTCTGTCTGATTTTGGATTTTTTTTTTTTTTTTCCAAAATCAGACTTGACACCAGAGAGGCTGAATACCGCACTGAGTCAATGCGGTCTTAGCCTCTCTGGTCTCAACACTCTGTCTGATTTTGGATTTTTTTTTTTTTTTTTTCCAAAATCAGACTTGACACCAGAGAGGCTGAATACCGCACTGAGTCAATGCGGTCTTAGCCTCTCTGGTGTCAACACTCTGTCTGATTTTGGATTTTTTTTTTTTTTTTTTCCAAAATCAGACTTGACACCAGAGAGGCTGAATACCGCACTGAGTCAATGCGGTCTTAGCCTCTCTGGTGTCAACACTCTGTCTGATTTTGGATTTTTTTTTTTTTTTTTCCAAAATCAGACTTGACACCAGAGAGGCTGAATACCGCACTGAGTCAATGCGGTCTTAGCCTCTCTGGTGTCAACACTCTGTCTGATTTTGGATTTTTTTTTTTTTTTTCCAAAATCAGACTTGACACCAGAGAGGCTGAATACCGCACTGAGTCAATGCGGTCTTAGCCTCTCTGGTCTCAACACTCTGTCTGATTTTGGATTTTTTTTTTTTTTTTTTCCAAAATCAGACTTGACACCAGAGAGGCTGAATACCGCACTGAGTCAATGTGGTCTTAGCCTCTCTGGTGTCAACACTCTGTCTGATTTTGGATTTTTTTTTTTTTTTTCCAAAATCAGACTTGACACCAGAGAGACTGAATACCGCACTGAGTCAATGCGGTCTTAGCCTCTCTGGTGTCAACACTCTGTCTGATTTTGGATTTTTTTTTTTTTTCCAAAATCAGACTTGACACCAGAGAGGCTGAATACCGCACTGAGTCAATGCGGTCTTAGCCTCTCTGGTGTCAACACTCTGTCTGATTTTGGATTTTTTTTTTTTTTTTTCCAAAATCAGACTTGACACCAGAGAGGCTGAATACCGCTCTGAGTCAATGCGGTCTTAGCCTCTCTGGTCTCAACACTCTGTCTGATTTTGGATTTTTTTTTTTTTTTTTTTCCAAAATCAGACTTGACACCAGAGAGGCTGAATACCGCACTGAGTCAATGCGGTCTTAGCCTCTCTGGTGTCAACACTCTGTCTGATTTTGGATTTTTTTTTTTTTTTTCCAAAATCAGACTTGACACCAGAGAGGCTGAATACCGCACTGAGTCAATGCGGTCTTTAGCCTCTCTGGTCTCAACACTCCTGTCTGATTTTGGATTTTTTTTTTTTTTTTTTCCAAAATCAGACTTGACACCAGAGAGGCTGCATAACGCACTGAGTCAATGCGCTCTTAGCCTCTCTGGTCTCAACACTCTGTCTGATTTTGGATTTTTTTTTTTTTTTTTCCAAAATCAGACTTGACACCAGAGAGGCTGAATACCGCACTGAGTCAATGCGGTCTTAGCCTCTCTGGTGTCAACACTCTGTCTGATTTTGGATTTTTTTTTTTTTTTTCCAAAATCAGACTTGACACCAGAGAGGCTGAATACCGCACTGAGTCAATGCGGTCTTAGCCTCTCTGGTGTCAACACTCTGTCTGATTTTGGATTTTTTTTTTTTTTTTCCAAAATCAGACTTGACACCAGAGAGGCTGAATACCGCACTGAGTCAATGCGGTCTTAGCCTCTCTGGTGCTCAACACTCTGTCTGATTTTGGATTTTTTTTTTTTTTTCCAAAATCAGACTTGACACCAGAGAGGCTGAATACCGCACTGAGTCAATGCGGTCTTAGCCTCTCTGGTGTCAACACTCTGTCTGATTTTGGATTTTTTTTTTTTTTTTCCAAAATCAGACTTGACACCAGAGAGGCTGAATACCGCACTGAGTCAATGCGGTCTTAGCCTCTCTGGTTCAACACTCTGTCTGATTTTGGATTTTTTTTTTTTTTTTCCAAAATCAGACTTGACACCAGAGAGGCTGAATACCGCACTGAGTCAATGCGGTCTTAGCCTCTCTGGTGTCAACACTCTGTCTGATTTTGGATTTTTTTTTTTTTTTTTTCCAAAATCAGACTTGACACCAGAGAGGCTGAATACCGCACTGAGTCAATGCGGTCTTAGCCTCTCTGGTGTCAACACTCTGTCTGATTTTGGATTTTTTTTTTTTTTCCAAAATCAGACTTGACACCAGAGAGGCTGAATACCGCACTGAGTCAATGCGGTCTTAGCCTCTCTGGTCTCAACACTCTGTCTGATTTTGGATTTTTTTTTTTTTTTTTTCCAAAATCAGACTTGACACCAGAGAGGCTGAATACCGCACTGAGTCAATGCAGGTCTTAGCCTCTCTGGTGTCAACACTCTGTCTGATTTGGATTTTTTTTTTTTTTTTCCAAAATCAGACTTGACACCAGAGAGGCTGAATACCCACTGTCATGCGGTCTAGCCTCTCTGAGTCAATGCGGTCTTAGCCTCTCTGGTCTCAACACTCTGTCTGATTTTGGATTTTTTTTTTTTTTTTTCCAAAATCAAGACTTGACACCAGAGAGGCTGAATACCGCACTGAGTCAATGCGGTCTTAGCCTCTCTGGTGTCAAACACTCTGTCTGATTTTGGATTTTTTTTTTTTTTTCCAAAATC
>NW_028151365.1:0-44914 GCF_964638095.1 Poromitra crassiceps
GGAGAGGCCCGCGCATGGCGCAGTTGGATTCCTGGTCCAAAAGGGAGCAGAAAACGTATGGGGCCCTTTTCGCTCAGGAGTTTCGTTGCCGAGCAATTGTCTAACCCCGACTAGCACCTAGGGTTAGGGTTACGAAAATGAGGTTTTTTACGGTGCCCGGAGAGGCCCGCGCATGGCGCAGTTGGATTCCTGGTCCAAAAGGGAGCAGAAAACGTATGGGGCCCTTTTCGCTCAGGAGTTTCGTTGCCGAGCAATTGTCTAACCCCGACTAGCACCTAGGGTTAGGGTTACGAAAATGAGTTTTTTTACGGTGCCCAGAGAGGCCCGTGCATGGCGCAGTTGGATTCCTTGTCCAAAAGGGAGCAGAAAACGTATGGGGCCCTTTTCGCTCAGGAGTTTCGTTGCCGAACCATTGCAAATTGCCATACCCACATCTAGGGTTAGGGTTACGAAAATGAGGTTTTTTACGGTGCCCGGAGAGGCCCGCGCATGGCGCAGTTGGATTCCTGGTCCAAAAGGGAGCAGAAAACGTATGGGGCCCTTTTCGCTCAGGAGTTTCGTTGCCGAGCAATTGTCTAACCCCGACTAGCACCTAGGGTTAGGGTTACGAAAATGAGGTTTTTTACGGTGCCCGGAGAGGCCCGCGCATGGCGCAGTTGGATTCCTGGTCCAAAAGGGAGCAGAAAACGTATGGGGCCCTTTTCGCTCAGGAGTTTCGTTGCCGAGCAATTGTCTAACCCCGACTAGCACCTAGGGTTAGGGTTACGAAAATGAGTTTTTTTACGGTGCCCGGAGAGGCCCGTGCATGGCGCAGTTGGATTCCTTGTCCAAAAGGGAGCAGAAAACGTATGGGGCCCTTTTCGCTCAGGAGTTTCGTTGCCGAACCATTGCAAATTGCCATACCCACATCTAGGGTTAGGGTTACGAAAATGAGGTTTTTTACGGTGCCCGGAGAGGCCCGCGCATGGCGCAGTTGGATTCCTGGTCCAAAAGGGAGCAGAAAACGTATGGGGCCCTTTTCGCTCAGGAGTTTCGTTGCCGAGCAATTGTCTAACCCCGACTAGCACCTAGGGTTAGGGTTACGAAAATGAGTTTTTTTACGGTGCCCGGAGAGGCCCGCGCATGGCGCAGTTGGATTCCTTGTCCAAAAGGGAGCAGAAAACGTATGGGGCCCTTTTCGCTCAGGAGTTTCGTTGCCGAACCATTGCAAATTGCCATACCCACATCTAGGGTTAGGGTTACGAAAATGAGGTTTTTTACGGTGCCCGGAGAGGCCCGCGCATGGCGCAGTTGGATTCCTGGTCCAAAAGGGAGCAGAAAACGTATGGGGCCCTTTTCGCTCAGGAGTTTCGTTGCCGAGCAATTGTCTAACCCCGACTAGCACCTAGGGTTAGGGTTACGAAAATGAGGTTTTTTACGGTGCCCGGAGAGGCCCGCGCATGGCGCAGTTGGATTCCTGGTCCAAAAGGGAGCAGAAAACGTATGGGGCCCTTTTCGCTCAGGAGTTTCGTTGCCGAACCATTGCAAATTGCCATACCCACATCTAGGGTTAGGGTTACGAAAATGAGGTTTTTTACGGTGCCCGGAGAGGCCCGCGCATGGCGCAGTTGGATTCCTGGTCCAAAAGGGAGCAGAAAACGTATGGGGCCCTTTTCGCTCAGGAGTTTCGTTGCCGAGCAATTGTCTAACCCCGACTAGCACCTAGGGTTAGGGTTACGAAAATGAGTTTTTTTACGGTGCCCGGAGAGGCCCGCGCATGGCGCAGTTGGATTCCTTGTCCAAAAGGGAGCAGAAAACGTATGGGGCCCTTTTCGCTCAGGAGTTTCGTTGCCGAACCATTGCAAATTGCCATACCCACATCTAGGGTTAGGGTTACGAAAATGAGGTTTTTTACGGTGCCCGGAGAGGCCCGCGCATGGCGCAGTTGGATTCTGGTCCAAAAGGGAGCAGAAAACGTATGGGGCCCTTTTCGCTCAGGAGTTTCGTTGCCGAGCAATTGTCTAACCCCGACTAGCACCTAGGGTTAGGGTTACGAAAATGAGTTTTTTTACGGTGCCCGGAGAGGCCCGCGCATGGCGCAGTTGGATTCCTTGTCCAAAAGGGAGCAGAAAACGTATGGGGCCCTTTTCGCTCAGGAGTTTCGTTGCCGAACCATTGCAAATTGCCATACCCACATCTAGGGTTAGGGTTACGAAAATGAGGTTTTTTACGGTGCCCGGAGAGGCCCGCGCATGGCGCAGTTGGATTCCTGGTCCAAAAGGGAGCAGAAAACGTATGGGGCCCTTTTCGCTCAGGAGTTTCGTTGCCGAACCATTGCAAATTGCCATACCCACATCTAGGGTTAGGGTTACGAAAATGAGGTTTTTTACGGTGCCCGGAGAGGCCCGCGCATGGCGCAGTTGGATTCCTGGTCCAAAAGGGAGCAGAAAACGTATGGGGCCCTTTTCGCTCAGGAGTTTCGTTGCCGAGCAATTGTCTAACCCCGACTAGCACCTAGGGTTAGGGTTACGAAAATGAGGTTTTTTACGGTGCCCGGAGAGGCCCGCGCATGGCGCAGTTGGATTCCTTGTCCAAAAGGGAGCAGAAAACGTATGGGGCCCTTTTCGCTCAGGAGTTTCGTTGCCGAACCATTGCAAATTGCCATACCCACATCTAGGGTTAGGGTTACGAAAATGAGGTTTTTTACGGTGCCCGGAGAGGCCCGCGCATGGCGCAGTTGGATTCCTGGTCCAAAAGGGAGCAGAAAACGTATGGGGCCCTTTTCGCTCAGGAGTTTCGTTGCCGAGCAATTGTCTAACCCCGACTAGCACCTAGGGTTAGGGTTACGAAAATGAGGTTTTTTACGGTGCCCGGAGAGGCCCGCGCATGGCGCAGTTGGATTCCTTGTCCAAAAGGGAGCAGAAAACATATGGGGCCCTTTTCGCTCAGGAGTTTCGTTGCCGAACCATTGCAAATTGCCATACCCACATCTAGGGTTAGGGTTACGAAAATGAGGTTTTTTACGGTGCCCGGAGAGGCCCGCGCATGGCGCAGTTGGATTCCTGGTCCAAAAGGGAGCAGAAAACGTATGGGGCCCTTTTCGCTCAGGAGTTTCGTTGCCGAGCAATTGTCTAACCCCGACTAGCACCTAGGGTTAGGGTTACGAAAATGAGGTTTTTTTACGGTGCCCGGAGAGGCCCGCGCATGGCGCAGTTGGATTCCTTGTCCAAAAGGGAGCAGAAAACGTATGGGGCCCTTTTCGCTCAGGAGTTTCGTTGCCGAACCATTGCAAATTGCCATACCCACATCTAGGGTTAGGGTTACGAAAATGAGGTTTTTTACGGTGCCCGGAGAGGCCCGCGCATGGCGCAGTTGGATTCCTGGTCCAAAAGGGAGCAGAAAACGTATGGGGCCCTTTTCGCTCAGGAGTTTCGTTGCCGAGCAATTGTCTAACCCCGACTAGCACCTAGGGTTAGGGTTACGAAAATGAGTTTTTTTACGGTGCCCGGAGAGGCCCGCGCATGGCGCAGTTGGATTCCTTGTCCAAAAGGGAGCAGAAAACAGTATGGGGCCCTTTTCGCTCAGGAGTTTCGTTGCCGAACCATTGCAAATTGCCATACCCACATCTAGGGTTAGGGTTACGAAAATGAGGTTTTTTACGGTGCCCGGAGAGGCCCGCGCATGGCGCAGTTGGATTCCTGGTCCAAAAGGGAGCAGAAAACGTATGGGGCCCTTTTCGCTCAGGAGTTTCGTTGCCGAGCAATTGTCTAACCCCGACTAGCACCTAGGGTTAGGGTTACGAAAATGAGTTTTTTTACGGTGCCCGGAGAGGCCCGCGCATGGCGCAGTTGGATTCCTTGTCCAAAAGGGAGCAGAAAACGTATGGGGCCCTTTTCGCTCAGGAGTTTCGTTGCCGAACCATTGCAAATTGCCATACCCACATCTAGGGTTAGGGTTACGAAAATGAGGTTTTTTACGGTGCCCGGAGAGGCCCGCGCATGGCGCAGTTGGATTCCTGGTCCAAAAGGGAGCAGAAAACGTATGGGGCCCTTTTCGCTCAGGAGTTTCGTTGCCGAGCAATTGTCTAACCCCGACTAGCACCTAGGGTTAGGGTTACGAAAATGAGGTTTTTTACGGTGCCCGGAGAGGCCCGCGCATGGCGCAGTTGGATTCCTGGTCCAAAAGGGAGCAGAAAACGTATGGGGCCCTTTTCGCTCAGGAGTTTCGTTGCCGAGCAATTGTCTAACCCCGACTAGCACCTAGGGTTAGGGTTACGAAAATGAGTTTTTTTACGGTGCCCGGAGAGGCCCGTGCATGGCGCAGTTGGATTCCTTGTCCAAAAGGGAGCAGAAAACGTATGGGGCCCTTTTCGCTCAGGAGTTTCGTTGCCGAACCATTGCAAATTGCCATACCCACATCTAGGGTTAGGGTTACGAAAATGAGGTTTTTTACGGTGCCCGGAGAGGCCCGCGCATGGCGCAGTTGGATTCCTGGTCCAAAAGGGAGCAGAAAACGTATGGGGCCCTTTTCGCTCAGGAGTTTCGTTGCCGAGCAATTGTCTAACCCCGACTAGCACCTAGGGTTAGGGTTACGAAAATGAGGTTTTTTACGGTGCCCGGAGAGGCCCGCGCATGGCGCAGTTGGATTCCTGGTCCAAAAGGGAGCAGAAAACGTATGGGGCCCTTTTCGCTCAGGAGTTTCGTTGCCGAGCAATTGTCTAACCCCGACTAGCACCTAGGGTTAGGGTTACGAAAATGAGTTTTTTTACGGTGCCCAGAGAGGCCCGTGCATGGCGCAGTTGGATTCCTTGTCCAAAAGGGAGCAGAAAACGTATGGGGCCCTTTTCGCTCAGGAGTTTCGTTGCCGAACCATTGCAAATTGCCATACCCACATCTAGGGTTAGGGTTACGAAAATGAGGTTTTTTACGGTGCCCGGAGAGGCCCGCGCATGGCGCAGTTGGATTCCTGGTCCAAAAGGGAGCAGAAAACGTATGGGGCCCTTTTCGCTCAGGAGTTTCGTTGCCGAGCAATTGTCTAACCCCGACTAGCACCTAGGGTTAGGGTTACGAAAATGAGTTTTTTTACGGTGCCCGGAGAGGCCCGCGCATGGCGCAGTTGGATTCCTTGTCCAAAAGGGAGCAGAAAACGTATGGGGCCCTTTTCGCTCAGGAGTTTCGTTGCCGAACCATTGCAAATTGCCATACCCACATCTAGGGTTAGGGTTACGAAAATGAGGTTTTTTACGGTGCCCGGAGAGGCCCGCGCATGGCGCAGTTGGATTCCTGGTCCAAAAGGGAGCAGAAAACGTATGGGGCCCTTTTCGCTCAGGAGTTTCGTTGCCGAGCAATTGTCTAACCCCGACTAGCACCTAGGGTTAGGGTTACGAAAATGAGGTTTTTTACGGTGCCCGGAGAGGCCCGCGCATGGCGCAGTTGGATTCCTGGTCCAAAAGGGAGCAGAAAACGTATGGGGCCCTTTTCGCTCAGGAGTTTCGTTGCCGAGCAATTGTCTAACCCCGACTAGCACCTAGGGTTAGGGTTACGAAAATGAGTTTTTTTACGGTGCCCGGAGAGGCCCGTGCATGGCGCAGTTGGATTCCTTGTCCAAAAGGGAGCAGAAAACGTATGGGGCCCTTTTCGCTCAGGAGTTTCGTTGCCGAACCATTGCAAATTGCCATACCCACATCTAGGGTTAGGGTTACGAAAATGAGGTTTTTTACGGTGCCCGGAGAGGCCCGCGCATGGCGCAGTTGGATTCCTGGTCCAAAAGGGAGCAGAAAACGTATGGGGCCCTTTTCGCTCAGGAGTTTCGTTGCCGAGCAATTGTCTAACCCCGACTAGCACCTAGGGTTAGGGTTACGAA
Source organism: Poromitra crassiceps (assembly GCF_964638095.1). NCBI lineage: Eukaryota > Metazoa > Chordata > Actinopteri > Beryciformes > Melamphaidae > Poromitra > Poromitra crassiceps. The sequence continues at coordinate 5,842 of NW_028151365.1, forward strand.
AATGAGTTTTTTTACGGTGCCCGGAGAGGCCCGCGCATGGCGCAGTTGGATTCCTTGTCCAAAAGGGAGCAGAAAACGTATGGGGCCCTTTTCGCTCAGGAGTTTCGTTGCCGAACCATTGCAAATTGCCATACCCACATCTAGGGTTAGGGTTACGAAAATGAGGTTTTTTACGGTGCCCGGAGAGGCCCGCGCATGGCGCAGTTGGATTCCTGGTCCAAAAGGGAGCAGAAAACGTATGGGGCCCTTTTCGCTCAGGAGTTTCGTTGCCGAGCAATTGTCTAACCCCGACTAGCACCTAGGGTTAGGGTTACGAAAATGAGGTTTTTTACGGTGCCCGGAGAGGCCCGCGCATGGCGCAGTTGGATTCCTGGTCCAAAAGGGAGCAGAAAACGTATGGGGCCCTTTTCGCTCAGGAGTTTCGTTGCCGAACCATTGCAAATTGCCATACCCACATCTAGGGTTAGGGTTACGAAAATGAGGTTTTTTACGGTGCCCGGAGAGGCCCGCGCATGGCGCAGTTGGATTCCTGGTCCAAAAGGGAGCAGAAAACGTATGGGGCCCTTTTCGCTCAGGAGTTTCGTTGCCGAGCAATTGTCTAACCCCGACTAGCACCTAGGGTTAGGGTTACGAAAATGAGGTTTTTTACGGTGCCCGGAGAGGCCCGCGCATGGCGCAGTTGGATTCCTGGTCCAAAAGGGAGCAGAAAACGTATGGGGCCCTTTTCGCTCAGGAGTTTCGTTGCCGAACCATTGCAAATTGCCATACCCACATCTAGGGTTAGGGTTACGAAAATGAGGTTTTTTACGGTGCCCGGAGAGGCCCGCGCATGGCGCAGTTGGATTCCTGGTCCAAAAGGGAGCAGAAAACGTATGGGGCCCTTTTCGCTCAGGAGTTTCGTTGCCGAGCAATTGTCTAACCCCGACTAGCACCTAGGGTTAGGGTTACGAAAATGAGTTTTTTTACGGTGCCCGGAGAGGCCCGCGCATGGCGCAGTTGGATTCCTTGTCCAAAAGGGAGCAGAAAACGTATGGGGCCCTTTTCGCTCAGGAGTTTCGTTGCCGAACCATTGCAAATTGCCATACCCACATCTAGGGTTAGGGTTACGAAAATGAGGTTTTTTACGGTGCCCGGAGAGGCCCGCGCATGGCGCAGTTGGATTCCTGGTCCAAAAGGGAGCAGAAAACGTATGGGGCCCTTTTCGCTCAGGAGTTTCGTTGCCGAGCAATTGTCTAACCCCGACTAGCACCTAGGGTTAGGGTTACGAAAATTAGGTTTTTTACGGTGCCCGGAGAGGCCCGCGCATGGCGCAGTTGGATTCCTGGTCCAAAAGGGAGCAGAAAACGTATGGGGCCCTTTTCGCTCAGGAGTTTCGTTGCCGAACCATTGCAAATTGCCATACCCACATCTAGGGTTAGGGTTACGAAAATGAGGTTTTTTACGGTGCCCGGAGAGGCCCGCGCATGGCGCAGTTGGATTCCTGGTCCAAAAGGGAGCAGAAAACGTATGGGGCCCTTTTCGCTCAGGAGTTTCGTTGCCGAGCAATTGTCTAACCCCGACTAGCACCTAGGGTTAGGGTTACGAAAATGAGGTTTTTTACGGTGCCCGGAGAGGCCCGCGCATGGCGCAGTTGGATTCCTTGTCCAAAAGGGAGCAGAAAACGTATGGGGCCCTTTTCGCTCAGGAGTTTCGTTGCCGAACCATTGCAAATTGCCATACCCACATCTAGGGTTAGGGTTACGAAAATGAGGTTTTTTACGGTGCCCGGAGAGGCCCGCGCATGGCGCAGTTGGATTCCTGGTCCAAAAGGGAGCAGAAAACGTATGGGGCCCTTTTCGCTCAGGAGTTTCGTTGCCGAGCAATTGTCTAACCCCGACTAGCACCTAGGGTTAGGGTTACGAAAATGAGTTTTTTTACGGTGCCCGGAGAGGCCCGCGCATGGCGCAGTTGGATTCCTTGTCCAAAAGGGAGCAGAAAACATATGGGGCCCTTTTCGCTCAGGAGTGTCGTTGCCGAACCATTGCAAATTGCCATACCCACATCTAGGGTTAGGGTTACGAAAATGAGGTTTTTTACGGTGCCCGGAGAGGCCCGCGCATGGCGCAGTTGGATTCCTGGTCCAAAAGGGAGCAGAAAACGTATGGGGCCCTTTTCGCTCAGGAGTTTCGTTGCCGAGCAATTGTCTAACCCCGACTAGCACCTAGGGTTAGGGTTACGAAAATGAGGTTTTTTACGGTGCCCGGAGAGGCCCGCGCATGGCGCAGTTGGATTCCTGGTCCAAAAGGGAGCAGAAAACGTATGGGGCCCTTTTCGCTCAGGAGTTTCGTTGCCGAACCATTGCAAATTGCCATACCCACATCTAGGGTTAGGGTTACGAAAATGAGGTTTTTTACGGTGCCCGGAGAGGCCCGCGCATGGCGCAGTTGGATTCCTGGTCCAAAAGGGAGCAGAAAACGTATGGGGCCCTTTTCGCTCAGGAGTTTCGTTGCCGAGCAATTGTCTAACCCCGACTAGCACCTAGGGTTAGGGTTACGAAAATGAGGTTTTTTACGGTGCCCGGAGAGGCCCGCGCATGGCGCAGTTGGATTCCTTGTCCAAAAGGGAGCAGAAAACGTATGGGGCCCTTTTCGCTCAGGAGTTTCGTTGCCGAACCATTGCAAATTGCCATACCCACATCTAGGGTTAGGGTTACGAAAATGAGGTTTTTTACGGTGCCCGGAGAGGCCCGCGCATGGCGCAGTTGGATTCCTGGTCCAAAAGGGAGCAGAAAACGTATGGGGCCCTTTTCGCTCAGGAGTTTCGTTGCCGAGCAATTGTCTAACCCCGACTAGCACCTAGGGTTAGGGTTACGAAAATGAGGTTTTTTACGGTGCCCGGAGAGGCCCGCGCATGGCGCAGTTGGATTCCTTGTCCAAAAGGGAGCAGAAAACGTATGGGGCCCTTTTCGCTCAGGAGGTTCGTTGCCGAACCATTGCAAATTGCCATACCCACATCTAGGGTTAGGGTTACGAAAATGAGGTTTTTTACGGTGCCCGGAGAGGCCCGCGCATGGCGCAGTTGGATTCCTGGTCCAAAAGGGAGCAGAAAACGTATGGGGCCCTTTTCGCTCAGGAGTTTCGTTGCCGAGCAATTGTCTAACCCCGACTAGCACCTAGGGTTAGGGTTACGAAAATGAGGTTTTTTACGGTGCCCGGAGAGGCCCGCGCATGGCGCAGTTGGATTCCTGGTCCAAAAGGGAGCAGAAAACGTATGGGGCCCTTTTCGCTCAGGAGTTTCGTTGCCGAGCAATTGTCTAACCCCGACTAGCACCTAGGGTTAGGGTTACGAAAATGAGTTTTTTTACGGTGCCCGGAGAGGCCCGCGCATGGCGCAGTTGGATTCCTTGTCCAAAAGGGAGCAGAAAACGTATGGGGCCCTTTTCGCTCAGGAGTTTCGTTGCCGAACCATTGCAAATTGCCATACCCACATCTAGGGTTAGGGTTACGAAAATGAGGTTTTTTACGGTGCCCGGAGAGGCCCGCGCATGGCGCAGTTGGATTCCTGGTCCAAAAGGGAGCAGAAAACGTATGGGGCCCTTTTCGCTCAGGAGTTTCGTTGCCGAGCAATTGTCTAACCCCGACTAGCACCTAGGGTTAGGGTTACGAAAATGAGGTTTTTTACGGTGCCCGGAGAGGCCCGCGCATGGCGCAGTTGGATTCCTGGTCCAAAAGGGAGCAGAAAACGTATGGGGCCCTTTTCGCTCAGGAGTTTCGTTGCCGAACCATTGCAAATTGCCATACCCACATCTAGGGTTAGGGTTACGAAAATGAGGTTTTTTACGGTGCCCGGAGAGGCCCGCGCATGGCGCAGTTGGATTCCTGGTCCAAAAGGGAGCAGAAAACGTATGGGGCCCTTTTCGCTCAGGAGTTTCGTTGCCGAGCAATTGTCTAACCCCGACTAGCACCTAGGGTTAGGGTTACGAAAATGAGGTTTTTTACGGTGCCCGGAGAGGCCCGCGCATGGCGCAGTTGGATTCCTGGTCCAAAAGGGAGCAGAAAACGTATGGGGCCCTTTTCGCTCAGGAGTTTCATTGCCGAACCATTGCAAATTGCCATACCCACATCTAGGGTTAGGGTTACGAAAATGAGGTTTTTTACGGTGCCCGGAGAGGCCCGCGCATGGCGCAGTTGGATTCCTTGTCCAAAAGGGAGCAGAAAACGTATGGGGCCCTTTTCGCTCAGGAGTTTCGTTGCCGAACCATTGCAAATTGCCATACCCACATCTAGGGTTAGGGTTACGAAAATGAGGTTTTTTACGGTGCCCGGAGAGGCCCGCGCATGGCGCAGTTGGATTCCTGGTCCAAAAGGGAGCAGAAAACGTATGGGGCCCTTTTCGCTCAGGAGTTTCGTTGCCGAGCAATTGTCTAACCCCGACTAGCACCTAGGGTTAGGGTTACGAAAATGAGGTTTTTTACGGTGCCCGGAGAGGCCCGCGCATGGCGCAGTTGGATTCCTGGTCCAAAAGGGAGCAGAAAACGTATGGGGCCCTTTTCGCTCAGGAGTTTCGTTGCCGAACCATTGCAAATTGCCATACCCACATCTAGGGTTAGGGTTACGAAAATGAGGTTTTTTACGGTGCCCGGAGAGGCCCGCGCATGGCGCAGTTGGATTCCTGGTCCAAAAGGGAGCAGAAAACGTATGGGGCCCTTTTCGCTCAGGAGTTTCGTTGCCGAGCAATTGTCTAACCCCGACTAGCACCTAGGGTTAGGGTTACGAAAATGAGTTTTTTTACGGTGCCCGGAGAGGCCCGCGCATGGCGCAGTTGGATTCCTTGTCCAAAAGGGAGCAGAAAACGTATGGGGCCCTTTTCGCTCAGGAGTTTCGTTGCCGAACCATTGCAAATTGCCATACCCACATCTAGGGTTAGGGTTACGAAAATGAGGTTTTTTACGGTGCCCGGAGAGGCCCGCGCATGGCGCAGTTGGATTCCTGGTCCAAAAGGGAGCAGAAAACGTATGGGGCCCTTTTCGCTCAGGAGTTTCGTTGCCGAGCAATTGTCTAACCCCGACTAGCACCTAGGGTTAGGGTTACGAAAATGAGTTTTTTTACGGTGCCCGGAGAGGCCCGCGCATGGCGCAGTTGGATTCCTTGTCCAAAAGGGAGCAGAAAACGTATGGGGCCCTTTTCGCTCAGGAGTTTCGTTGCCGAACCATTGCAAATTGCCATACCCACATCTAGGGTTAGGGTTACGAAAATGAGGTTTTTTACGGTGCCCGGAGAGGCCCGCGCATGGCGCAGTTGGATTCCTGGTCCAAAAGGGAGCAGAAAACGTATGGGGCCCTTTTCGCTCAGGAGTTTCGTTGCCGAGCAATTGTCTAACCCCGACTAGCACCTAGGGTTAGGGTTACGAAAATTAGGTTTTTTACGGTGCCCGGAGAGGCCCGCGCATGGCGCAGTTGGATTCCTGGTCCAAAAGGGAGCAGAAAACGTATGGGGCCCTTTTCGCTCAGGAGTTTCGTTGCCGAACCATTGCAAATTGCCATACCCACATCTAGGGTTAGGGTTACGAAAATGAGGTTTTTTACGGTGCCCGGAGAGGCCCGCGCATGGCGCAGTTGGATTCCTGGTCCAAAAGGGAGCAGAAAACGTATGGGGCCCTTTTCGCTCAGGAGTTTCGTTGCCGAGCAATTGTCTAACCCCGACTAGCACCTAGGGTTAGGGTTACGAAAATGAGGTTTTTTACGGTGCCCGGAGAGGCCCGCGCATGGCGCAGTTGGATTCCTTGTCCAAAAGGGAGCAGAAAACGTATGGGGCCCTTTTCGCTCAGGAGTTTCGTTGCCGAACCATTGCAAATTGCCATACCCACATCTAGGGTTAGGGTTACGAAAATGAGGTTTTTTACGGTGCCCGGAGAGGCCCGCGCATGGCGCAGTTGGATTCCTGGTCCAAAAGGGAGCAGAAAACGTATGGGGCCCTTTTCGCTCAGGAGTTTCGTTGCCGAGCAATTGTCTAACCCCGACTAGCACCTAGGGTTAGGGTTACGAAAATGAGTTTTTTTACGGTGCCCGGAGAGGCCCGCGCATGGCGCAGTTGGATTCCTTGTCCAAAAGGGAGCAGAAAACATATGGGGCCCTTTTCGCTCAGGAGTTTCGTTGCCGAACCATTGCAAATTGCCATACCCACATCTAGGGTTAGGGTTACGAAAATGAGGTTTTTTACGGTGCCCGGAGAGGCCCGCGCATGGCGCAGTTGGATTCCTGGTCCAAAAGGGAGCAGAAAACGTATGGGGCCCTTTTCGCTCAGGAGTTTCGTTGCCGAGCAATTGTCTAACCCCGACTAGCACCTAGGGTTAGAGTTACGAAAATGAGGTTTTTTACGGTGCCCGGAGAGGCCCGCGCATGGCGCAGTTGGATTCCTGGTCCAAAAGGGAGCAGAAAACGTATGGGGCCCTTTTCGCTCAGGAGTTTCGTTGCCGAGCAATTGTCTAACCCCGACTAGCACCTAGGGTTAGGGTTACGAAAATGAGTTTTTTTACGGTGCCCAGAGAGGCCCGTGCATGGCGCAGTTGGATTCCTTGTCCAAAAGGGAGCAGAAAACGTATGGGGCCCTTTTCGCTCAGGAGTTTCGTTGCCGAACCATTGCAAATTGCCATACCCACATCTAGGGTTAGGGTTACGAAAATGAGGTTTTTTACGGTGCCCGGAGAGGCCCGCGCATGGCGCAGTTGGATTCCTGGTCCAAAAGGGAGCAGAAAACGTATGGGGCCCTTTTCGCTCAGGAGTTTCGTTGCCGAGCAATTGTCTAACCCCGACTAGCACCTAGGGTTAGGGTTACGAAAATGAGTTTTTTTACGGTGCCCGGAGAGGCCCGCGCATGGCGCAGTTGGATTCCTTGTCCAAAAGGGAGCAGAAAACGTATGGGGCCCTTTTCGCTCAGGAGTTTCGTTGCCGAACCATTGCAAATTGCCATACCCACATCTAGGGTTAGGGTTACGAAAATGAGGTTTTTTACGGTGCCCGGAGAGGCCCGCGCATGGCGCAGTTGGATTCCTGGTCCAAAAGGGAGCAGAAAACGTATGGGGCCCTTTTCGCTCAGGAGTTTCGTTGCCGAGCAATTGTCTAACCCCGACTAGCACCTAGGGTTAGGGTTACGAAAATGAGGTTTTTTACGGTGCCCGGAGAGGCCCGCGCATGGCGCAGTTGGATTCCTGGTCCAAAAGGGAGCAGAAAACGTATGGGGCCCTTTTCGCTCAGGAGTTTCGTTGCCGAGCAATTGTCTAACCCCGACTAGCACCTAGGGTTAGGGTTACGAAAATGAGTTTTTTTACGGTGCCCGGAGAGGCCCGTGCATGGCGCAGTTGGATTCCTTGTCCAAAAGGGAGCAGAAAACGTATGGGGCCCTTTTCGCTCAGGAGTTTCGTTGCCGAACCATTGCAAATTGCCATACCCACATCTAGGGTTAGGGTTACGAAAATGAGGTTTTTTACGGTGCCCGGAGAGGCCCGCGCATGGCGCAGTTGGATTCCTGGTCCAAAAGGGAGCAGAAAACGTATGGGGCCCTTTTCGCTCAGGAGTTTCGTTGCCGAGCAATTGTCTAACCCCGACTAGCACCTAGGGTTAGGGTTACGAAAATGAGTTTTTTTACGGTGCCCGGAGAGGCCCGCGCATGGCGCAGTTGGATTCCTTGTCCAAAAGGGAGCAGAAAACGTATGGGGCCCTTTTCGCTCAGGAGTTTCGTTGCCGAACCATTGCAAATTGCCATACCCACATCTAGGGTTAGGGTTACGAAAATGAGGTTTTTTACGGTGCCCGGAGAGGCCCGCGCATGGCGCAGTTGGATTCCTGGTCCAAAAGGGAGCAGAAAACGTATGGGGCCCTTTTCGCTCAGGAGTTTCGTTGCCGAGCAATTGTCTAACCCCGACTAGCACCTAGGGTTAGGGTTACGAAAATGAGGTTTTTTACGGTGCCCGGAGAGGCCCGCGCATGGCGCAGTTGGATTCCTGGTCCAAAAGGGAGCAGAAAACGTATGGGGCCCTTTTCGCTCAGGAGTTTCGTTGCCGAACCATTGCAAATTGCCATACCCACATCTAGGGTTAGGGTTACGAAAATGAGGTTTTTTACGGTGCCCGGAGAGGCCCGCGCATGGCGCAGTTGGATTCCTGGTCCAAAAGGGAGCAGAAAACGTATGGGGCCCTTTTCGCTCAGGAGTTTCGTTGCCGAGCAATTGTCTAACCCCGACTAGCACCTAGGGTTAGGGTTACGAAAATGAGGTTTTTTACGGTGCCCGGAGAGGCCCGCGCATGGCGCAGTTGGATTCCTGTCCAAAAGGGAGCAGAAAACGTATGGGGCCCTTTTCGCTCAGGAGTTTCGTTGCCGAACCATTGCAAATTGCCATACCCACATCTAGGGTTAGGGTTACGAAAATGAGGTTTTTTACGGTGCCCGGAGAGGCCCGCGCATGGCGCAGTTGGATTCCTGGTCCAAAAGGGAGCAGAAAACGTATGGGGCCCTTTTCGCTCAGGAGTTTCGTTGCCGAGCAATTGTCTAACCCCGACTAGCACCTAGGGTTAGGGTTACGAAAATGAGGTTTTTTACGGTGCCCGGAGAGGCCCGCGCATGGCGCAGTTGGATTCCTTGTCCAAAAGGGAGCAGAAAACGTATGGGGCCCTTTTCGCTCAGGAGTTTCGTTGCCGAACCATTGCAAATTGCCATACCCACATCTAGGGTTAGGGTTACGAAAATGAGGTTTTTTACGGTGCCCGGAGAGGCCCGCGCATGGCGCAGTTGGATTCCTGGTCCAAAAGGGAGCAGAAAACGTATGGGGCCCTTTTCGCTCAGGAGTTTCGTTGCCGAGCAATTGTCTAACCCCGACTAGCACCTAGGGTTAGGGTTACGAAAATGAGGTTTTTTACGGTGCCCGGAGAGGCCCGCGCATGGCGCAGTTGGATTCCTTGTCCAAAAGGGAGCAGAAAACGTATGGGGCCCTTTTCGCTCAGGAGTTTCGTTGCCGAACCATTGCAAATTGCCATACCCACATCTAGGGTTAGGGTTACGAAAATGAGGTTTTTTACGGTGCCCGGAGAGGCCCGCGCATGGCGCAGTTGGATTCCTGGTCCAAAAGGGAGCAGAAAACGTATGGGGCCCTTTTCGCTCAGGAGTTTCGTTGCCGAGCAATTGTCTAACCCCGACTAGCACCTAGGGTTAGGGTTACGAAAATGAGGTTTTTTACGGTGCCCGGAGAGGCCCGCGCATGGCGCAGTTGGATTCCTTGTCCAAAAGGGAGCAGAAAACGTATGGGGCCCTTTTCGCTCAGGAGTTTCGTTGCCGAACCATTGCAAATTGCCATACCCACATCTAGGGTTAGGGTTACGAAAATGAGGTTTTTTACGGTGCCCGGAGAGGCCCGCGCATGGCGCAGTTGGATTCCTGGTCCAAAAGGGAGCAGAAAACGTATGGGGCCCTTTTCGCTCAGGAGTTTCGTTGCCGAGCAATTGTCTAACCCCGACTAGCACCTAGGGTTAGGGTTACGAAAATGAGGTTTTTTACGGTGCCCGGAGAGGCCCGCGCATGGCGCAGTTGGATTCCTTGTCCAAAAGGGAGCAGAAAACGTATGGGGCCCTTTTCGCTCAGGAGTTTCGTTGCCGAACCATTGCAAATTGCCATACCCACATCTAGGGTTAGGGTTACGAAAATGAGGTTTTTTACGGTGCCCGGAGAGGCCCGCGCATGGCGCAGTTGGATTCCTGGTCCAAAAGGGAGCAGAAAACGTATGGGGCCCTTTTCGCTCAGGAGTTTCGTTGCCGAGCAATTGTCTAACCCCGACTAGCACCTAGGGTTAGGGTTACGAAAATGAGGTTTTTTACGGTGCCCGGAGAGGCCCGCGCATGGCGCAGTTGGATTCCTTGTCCAAAAGGGAGCAGAAAACGTATGGGGCCCTTTTCGCTCAGGAGTTTCGTTGCCGAACCATTGCAAATTGCCATACCCACATCTAGGGTTAGGGTTACGAAAATGAGGTTTTTTACGGTGCCCGGAGAGGCCCGCGCATGGCGCAGTTGGATTCCTGGTCCAAAAGGGAGCAGAAAACGTATGGGGTCCTTTTCGCTCAGGAGTTTCGTTGCCGAGCAATTGTCTAACCCCGACTAGCACCTAGGGTTAGGGTTACGAAAATGAGGTTTTTTACGGTGCCCGGAGAGGCCCGCGCATGGCGCAGTTGGATTCCTTGTCCAAAAGGGAGCAGAAAACGTATGGGGCCCTTTTCGCTCAGGAGTTTCGTTGCCGAACCATTGCAAATTGCCATACCCACATCTAGGGTTAGGGTTACGAAAATGAGGTTTTTTACGGTGCCCGGAGAGGCCCGCGCATGGCGCAGTTGGATTCCTGGTCCAAAAGGGAGCAGAAAACGTATGGGGCCCTTTTCGCTCAGGAGTTTCGTTGCCGAGCAATTGTCTAACCCCGACTAGCACCTAGGGTTAGGGTTACGAAAATGAGGTTTTTTACGGTGCCCGGAGAGGCCCGCGCATGGCGCAGTTGGATTCCTTGTCCAAAAGGGAGCAGAAAACGTATGGGGCCCTTTTCGCTCAGGAGTTTCGTTGCCGAACCATTGCAAATTGCCATACCCACATCTAGGGTTAGGGTTACGAAAATGAGGTTTTTTACGGTGCCCGGAGAGGCCCGCGCATGGCGCAGTTGGATTCCTGGTCCAAAAGGGAGCAGAAAACGTATGGGGCCCTTTTCGCTCAGGAGTTTCGTTGCCGAGCAATTGTCTAACCCCGACTAGCACCTAGGGTTAGGGTTACGAAAATGAGGTTTTTTACGGTGCCCGGAGAGGCCCGCGCATGGCGCAGTTGGATTCCTTGTCCAAAAGGGAGCAGAAAACGTATGGGGCCCTTTTCGCTCAGGAGTTTCGTTGCCGAACCATTGCAAATTGCCATACCCACATCTAGGGTTAGGGTTACGAAAATGAGGTTTTTTACGGTGCCCGGAGAGGCCCGCGCATGGCGCAGTTGGATTCCTGGTCCAAAAGGGAGCAGAAAACGTATGGGGCCCTTTTCGCTCAGGAGTTTCGTTGCCGAGCAATTGTCTAACCCCGACTAGCACCTAGGGTTAGGGTTACGAAAATGAGGTTTTTTACGGTGCCCGGAGAGGCCCGCGCATGGCGCAGTTGGATTCCTTGTCCAAAAGGGAGCAGAAAACGTATGGGGCCCTTTTCGCTCAGGAGTTTCGTTGCCGAACCATTGCAAATTGCCATACCCACATCTAGGGTTAGGGTTACGAAAATGAGGTTTTTTACGGTGCCCGGAGAGGCCCGCGCATGGCGCAGTTGGATTCCTGGTCCAAAAGGGAGCAGAAAACGTATGGGGCCCTTTTCGCTCAGGAGTTTCGTTGCCGAGCAATTGTCTAACCCCGACTAGCACCTAGGGTTAGGGTTACGAAAATGAGGTTTTTTACGGTGCCCGGAGAGGCCCGCGCATGGCGCAGTTGGATTCCTGGTCCAAAAGGGAGCAGAAAACGTATGGGGCCCTTTTCGCTCAGGAGTTTCGTTGCCGAGCAATTGTCTAACCCCGACTAGCACCTAGGGTTAGGGTTACGAAAATGAGGTTTTTTACGGTGCCCGGAGAGGCCCGCGCATGGCGCAGTTGGATTCCTGGTCCAAAAGGGAGCAGAAAACGTATGGGGCCCTTTTCGCTCAGGAGTTTCGTTGCCGAACCATTGCAAATTGCCATACCCACATCTAGGGTTAGGGTTACGAAAATGAGGTTTTTTACGGTGCCCGGAGAGGCCCGCGCATGGCGCAGTTGGATTCCTGGTCCAAAAGGGAGCAGAAAACGTATGGGGTTCTTTTCGCTCAGGAGTTTCGTTGCCGAGCAATTGTCTAACCCCGACTAGCACCTAGGGTTAGGGTTACGAAAATGAGGTTTTTTACGGTGCCCGGAGAGGCCCGCGCATGGCGCAGTTGGATTCCTTGTCCAAAAGGGAGCAGAAAACGTATGGGGCCCTTTTCGCTCAGGAGTTTCGTTGCCGAACCATTGCAAATTGCCATACCCACATCTAGGGTTAGGGTTACGAAAATGAGGTTTTTTACGGTGCCCGGAGAGGCCCGCGCATGGCGCAGTTGGATTCCTGGTCCAAAAGGGAGCAGAAAACGTATGGGGCCCTTTTCGCTCAGGAGTTTCGTTGCCGAGCAATTGTCTAACCCCGACTAGCACCTAGGGTTAGGGTTACGAAAATGAGGTTTTTTACGGTGCCCGGAGAGGCCCGCGCATGGCGCAGTTGGATTCCTTGTCCAAAAGGGAGCAGAAAACGTATGGGGCCCTTTTCGCTCAGGAGTTTCGTTGCCGAACCATTGCAAATTGCCATACCCACATCTAGGGTTAGGGTTACGAAAATGAGGTTTTTTACGGTGCCCGGAGAGGCCCGCGCATGGCGCAGTTGGATTCCTGGTCCAAAAGGGAGCAGAAAACGTATGGGGCCCTTTTCGCTCAGGAGTTTCGTTGCCGAGCAATTGTCTAACCCCGACTAGCACCTAGGGTTAGGGTTACGAAAATGAGGTTTTTTACGGTGCCCGGAGAGGCCCGCGCATGGCGCAGTTGGATTCCTTGTCCAAAAGGGAGCAGAAAACGTATGGGGCCCTTTTCGCTCAGGAGTTTCGTTGCCGAACCATTGCAAATTGCCATACCCACATCTAGGGTTAGGGTTACGAAAATGAGGTTTTTTACGGTGCCCGGAGAGGCCCGCGCATGGCGCAGTTGGATTCCTGGTCCAAAAGGGAGCAGAAAACGTATGGGGCCCTTTTCGCTCAGGAGTTTCGTTGCCGAACCATTGCAAATTGCCATACCCACATCTAGGGTTAGGGTTACGAAAATGAGGTTTTTTACGGTGCCCGGAGAGGCCCGCGCATGGCGCAGTTGGATTCCTGGTCCAAAAGGGAGCAGAAAACGTATGGGGTTCTTTTCGCTCAGGAGTTTCGTTGCCGAGCAATTGTCTAACCCCGACTAGCACCTAGGGTTAGGGTTACGAAAATGAGGTTTTTTACGGTGCCCGGAGAGGCCCGCGCATGGCGCAGTTGGATTCCTTGTCCAAAAGGGAGCAGAAAACGTATGGGGCCCTTTTCGCTCAGGAGTTTCGTTGCCGAACCATTGCAAATTGCCATACCCACATCTAGGGTTAGGGTTACGAAAATGAGGTTTTTTACGGTGCCCGGAGAGGCCCGCGCATGGCGCAGTTGGATTCCTGGTCCAAAAGGGAGCAGAAAACGTATGGGGCCCTTTTCGCTCAGGAGTTTCGTTGCCGAACCATTGCAAATTGCCATACCCACATCTAGGGTTAGGGTTACGAAAATGAGGTTTTTTACGGTGCCCGGAGAGGCCCGCGCATGGCGCAGTTGGATTCCTGGTCCAAAAGGGAGCAGAAAACGTATGGGGTTCTTTTCGCTCAGGAGTTTCGTTGCCGAGCAATTGTCTAACCCCGACTAGCACCTAGGGTTAGGGTTACGAAAATGAGGTTTTTTACGGTGCCCGGAGAGGCCCGCGCATGGCGCAGTTGGATTCCTGGTCCAAAAGGGAGCAGAAAACGTATGGGGCCCTTTTCGCTCAGGAGTTTCGTTGCCGAACCATTGCAAATTGCCATACCCACATCTAGGGTTAGGGTTACGAAAATGAGGTTTTTTACGGTGCCCGGAGAGGCCCGCGCATGGCGCAGTTGGATTCCTGGTCCAAAAGGGAGCAGAAAACGTATGGGGTTCTTTTCGCTCAGGAGTTTCGTTGCCGAGCAATTGTCTAACCCCGACTAGCACCTAGGGTTAGGGTTACGAAAATGAGGTTTTTTACGGTGCCCGGAGAGGCCCGCGCATGGCGCAGTTGGATTCCTTGTCCAAAAGGGAGCAGAAAACGTATGGGGCCCTTTTCGCTCAGGAGTTTCGTTGCCGAACCATTGCAAATTGCCATACCCACATCTAGGGTTAGGGTTACGAAAATGAGGTTTTTTACGGTGCCCGGAGAGGCCCGCGCATGCATGGCGCAGTTGGATTCCTGGTCCAAAAGGGAGCAGAAAACGTATGGGGCCCTTTTCGCTCAGGAGTTTCGTTGCCGAGCAATTGTCTAACCCGACTAGCACCTAGGGTTAGGGTTACGAAAATGAGGTTTTTTACGGTGCCCGGAGAGGCCCGCGCATGGCGCAGTTGGATTCCTTGTCCAAAAGGGAGCAGAAAACGTATGGGGCCCTTTTCGCTCAGGAGTTTCGTTGCCGAACCATTGCAAATTGCCATACCCACATCTAGGGTTAGGGTTACGAAAATGAGGTTTTTTTACGGTGCCCGGAGAGGCCCGCGCATGGCGCAGTTGGATTCCTGGTCCAAAGGGAGCAGAAAATGTATGGGGCCCTTTTCGCTCAGGAGTTTCGTTGCCGAACCATTGCAAATTGCCATACCCACATCTAGGGTTAGGGTTACGAAAATGAGGTTTTTTACGGTGCCCGGAGAGGCCCGCGCATGGCGCAGTTGGATTCCTGGTCCAAAAGGGAGCAGAAAACGTATGGGGCCCTTTTCGCTCAGGAGTTTCGTTGCCGAGCAATTGTCTAACCCCGACTAGCACCTAGGGTTAGGGTTACGAAAATGAGGTTTTTTACGGTGCCCGGAGAGGCCCGCGCATGGCGCAGTTGGATTCCTGGTCCAAAAGGGAGCAGAAAACGTATGGGGCCCTTTTCGCTCAGGAGTTTCGTTGCCGAACCATTGCAAATTGCCATACCCACATCTAGGGTTAGGGTTACGAAAATGAGGTTTTTTACGGTGCCCGGAGAGGCCCGCGCATGGCGCAGTTGGATTCCTGGTCCAAAAGGGAGCAGAAAACGTATGGGGCCCTTTTCGCTCAGGAGTTTCGTTGCCGAGCAATTGTCTAACCCCGACTAGCACCTAGGTTAGGGTTACGAAAATGAGGTTTTTTACGGTGCCCGGAGAGGCCCGCGCATGCGCAGTTGGATTCCTGGTCCAAAAGGGAGCAGAAAACGTATGGGGCCCTTTTCGCTCAGGAGTTTCGTTGCCGAGCAATTGTCTAACCCGACTAGCACCTAGGGTTAGGGTTACGAAAATGAGGTTTTTTACGGTGCCCGGAGAGGCCCGCGCATGGCGCAGTTGGATTCCTGGTCCAAAAGGGAGCAGAAAACGTATGGGGCCCTTTTCGCTCAGGAGTTTCGTTGCCGAACCATTGCAAATTGCCATACCCACATCTAGGGTTAGGGTTACGAAAATGAGGTTTTTTACGGTGCCCGGAGAGGCCCGCGCATGGCGCAGTTGGATTCCTGGTCCAAAAGGGAGCAGAAAACGTATGGGGTTCTTTTCGCTCAGGAGTTTCGTTGCCGAGCAATTGTCTAACCCCGACTAGCACCTAGGGTTAGGGTTACGAAAATGAGGTTTTTTACGGTGCCCGGAGAGGCCCGCGCATGGCGCAGTTGGATTCCTTGTCCAAAAGGGAGCAGAAAACGTATGGGGCCCTTTTCGCTCAGGAGTTTCGTTGCCGAACCATTGCAAATTGCCATACCCACATCTAGGGTTAGGGTTACGAAAATGAGGTTTTTTACGGTGCCCGGAGAGGCCCGCGCATGGCGCAGTTGGATTCCTGGTCCAAAAGGGAGCAGAAAACGTATGGGGCCCTTTTCGCTCAGGAGTTTCGTTGCCGAGCAATTGTCTAACCCCGACTAGCACCTAGGGTTAGGGTTACGAAAATGAGGTTTTTTACGGTGCCCGGAGAGGCCCGCGCATGGCGCAGTTGGATTCCTTGTCCAAAAGGGAGCAGAAAACGTATGGGGCCCTTTTCGCTCAGGAGTTTCGTTGCCGAACCATTGCAAATTGCCATACCCACATCTAGGGTTAGGGTTACGAAAATGAGGTTTTTTACGGTGCCCGGAGAGGCCCGCGCATGGCGCAGTTGGATTCCTGGTCCAAAAGGGAGCAGAAAACGTATGGGGCCCTTTTCGCTCAGGAGTTTCGTTGCCGAACCATTGCAAATTGCCATACCCACATCTAGGGTTAGGGTTACGAAAATGAGGTTTTTTACGGTGCCCGGAGAGGCCCGCGCATGGCGCAGTTGATTCCTGGTCCAAAAGGGAGCAGAAAACGTATGGGGCCCTTTTCGCTCAGGAGTTTCGTTGCCGAGCAATTGTCTAACCCCGACTAGCACCTAGGGTTAGGGTTACGAAAATGAGGTTTTTTACGGTGCCCGGAGAGGCCCGCGCATGGCGCAGTTGGATTCCTGGTCCAAAAGGGAGCAGAAAACGTATGGGGCCCTTTTCGCTCAGGAGTTTCGTTGCCGAACCATTGCAAATTGCCATACCCACATCTAGGGTTAGGGTTACGAAAATGAGGTTTTTTACGGTGCCCGGAGAGGCCCGCGCATGGCGCAGTTGGATTCCTGGTCCAAAAGGGAGCAGAAAACGTATGGGGTTCTTTTCGCTCAGGAGTTTCGTTGCCGAGCAATTGTCTAACCCCGACTAGCACCTAGGGTTAGGGTTACGAAAATGAGGTTTTTTACGGTGCCCGGAGAGGCCCGCGCATGGCGCAGTTGGATTCCTTGTCCAAAAGGGAGCAGAAAACGTATGGGGCCCTTTTCGCTCAGGAGTTTCGTTGCCGAACCATTGCAAATTGCCATACCCACATCTAGGGTTAGGGTTACGAAAATGAGGTTTTTTACGGTGCCCGGAGAGGCCCGCGCATGGCGCAGTTGGATTCCTGGTCCAAAAGGGAGCAGAAAACGTATGGGGCCCTTTTCGCTCAGGAGTTTCGTTGCCGAACCATTGCAAATTGCCATACCCACATCTAGGGTTAGGGTTACGAAAATGAGGTTTTTTACGGTGCCCGGAGAGGCCCGCGCATGGCGCAGTTGGATTCCTGGTCCAAAAGGGAGCAGAAAACGTATGGGGTTCTTTTCGCTCAGGAGTTTCGTTGCCGAGCAATTGTCTAACCCCGACTAGCACCTAAGGTTAGGGTTACGAAAATGAGGTTTTTTACGGTGCCCGGAGAGGCCCGCGCATGGCGCAGTTGGATTCCTTGTCCAAAAGGGAGCAGAAAACGTATGGGGCCCTTTTCGCTCAGGAGTTTCGTTGCCGAACCATTGCAAATTGCCATACCCACATCTAGGGTTAGGGTTACGAAAATGAGGTTTTTTACGGTGCCCGGAGAGGCCCGCGCATGGCGCAGTTGGATTCCTGGTCCAAAAGGGAGCAGAAAACGTATGGGGCCCTTTTCGCTCAGGAGTTTCGTTGCCGAGCAATTGTCTAACCCCGACTAGCACCTAGGGTTAGGGTTACGAAAATGAGGTTTTTTACGGTGCCCGGAGAGGCCCGCGCATGGCGCAGTTGGATTCCTGGTCCAAAAGGGAGCAGAAAACGTATGGGGCCCTTTTCGCTCAGGAGTTTCGTTGCCGAGCAATTGTCTAACCCCGACTAGCACCTAGGGTTAGGGTTACGAAAATGAGGTTTTTTACGGTGCCCGGAGAGGCCCGCGCATGGCGCAGTTGGATTCCTGGTCCAAAAGGGAGCAGAAAACGTATGGGGCCCTTTTCGCTCAGGAGTTTCGTTGCCGAACCATTGCAAATTGCCATACCCACATCTAGGGTTAGGGTTACGAAAATGAGGTTTTTTACGGTGCCCGGAGAGGCCCGCGCATGGCGCAGTTGGATTCCTGGTCCAAAAGGGAGCAGAAAACGTATGGGGTTCTTTTCGCTCAGGAGTTTCGTTGCCGAGCAATTGTCTAACCCCGACTAGCACCTAGGGTTAGGGTTACGAAAATGAGGTTTTTTACGGTGCCCGGAGAGGCCCGCGCATGGCGCAGTTGGATTCCTTGTCCAAAAGGGAGCAGAAAACGTATGGGGCCCTTTTCGCTCAGGAGTTTCGTTGCCGAACCATTGCAAATTGCCATACCCACATCTAGGGTTAGGGTTACGAAAATGAGGTTTTTTACGGTGCCCGGAGAGGCCCGCGCATGGCGCAGTTGGATTTCTGGTCCAAAAGGGAGCAGAAAACGTATGGGGCCCTTTTCGCTCAGGAGTTTCGTTGCCGAGCAATTGTCTAACCCCGACTAGCACCTAGGGTTAGGGTTACGAAAATGAGGTTTTTTACGGTGCCCGGAGAGGCCCGCGCATGGCGCAGTTGGATTCCTTGTCCAAAAGGGAGCAGAAAACGTATGGGGCCCTTTTCGCTCAGGAGTTTCGTTGCCGAACCATTGCAAATTGCCATACCCACATCTAGGGTTAGGGTTACGAAAATGAGGTTTTTTACGGTGCCCGGAGAGGCCCGCGCATGGCGCAGTTGGATTCCTGGTCCAAAAGGGAGCAGAAAACGTATGGGGTTCTTTTCGCTCAGGAGTTTCGTTGCCGAGCAATTGTCTAACCCCGACTAGCACCTAAGGTTAGGGTTACGAAAATGAGGTTTTTTACGGTGCCCGGAGAGGCCCGCGCATGGCGCAGTTGGATTCCTTGTCCAAAAGGGAGCAGAAAACGTATGGGGCCCTTTTCGCTCAGGAGTTTCGTTGCCGAACCATTGCAAATTGCCATACCCACATCTAGGGTTAGGGTTACGAAAATGAGGTTTTTTACGGTGCCCGGAGAGGCCCGCGCATGGCGCAGTTGGATTCCTGGTCCAAAAGGGAGCAGAAAACGTATGGGGCCCTTTTCGCTCAGGAGTTTCGTTGCCGAGCAATTGTCTAACCCCGACTAGCACCTAGGGTTAGGGTTACGAAAATGAGGTTTTTTACGGTGCCCGGAGAGGCCCGCGCATGGCGCAGTTGGATTCCTGGTCCAAAAGGGAGCAGAAAACGTATGGGGCCCTTTTCGCTCAGGAGTTTCGTTGCCGAGCAATTGTCTAACCCCGACTAGCACCTAGGGTTAGGGTTACGAAAATGAGGTTTTTTACGGTGCCCGGAGAGGCCCGCGCATGGCGCAGTTGGATTCCTGGTCCAAAAGGGAGCAGAAAACGTATGGGGCCCTTTTCGCTCAGGAGTTTCGTTGCCGAACCATTGCAAATTGCCATACCCACATCTAGGGTTAGGGTTACGAAAATGAGGTTTTTTACGGTGCCCGGAGAGGCCCGCGCATGGCGCAGTTGGATTCCTGGTCCAAAAGGGAGCAGAAAACGTATGGGGTTCTTTTCGCTCAGGAGTTTCGTTGCCGAGCAATTGTCTAACCCCGACTAGCACCTAGGGTTAGGGTTACGAAAATGAGGTTTTTTACGGTGCCCGGAGAGGCCCGCGCATGGCGCAGTTGGATTCCTTGTCCAAAAGGGAGCAGAAAACGTATGGGGCCCTTTTCGCTCAGGAGTTTCGTTGCCGAACCATTGCAAATTGCCATACCCACATCTAGGGTTAGGGTTACGAAAATGAGGTTTTTTACGGTGCCCGGAGAGGCCCGCGCATGGCGCAGTTGGATTCCTGGTCCAAAAGGGAGCAGAAAACGTATGGGGCCCTTTTCGCTCAGGAGTTTCGTTGCCGAGCAATTGTCTAACCCCGACTAGCACCTAGGGTTAGGGTTACGAAAATGAGGTTTTTTACGGTGCCCGGAGAGGCCCGCGCATGGCGCAGTTGGATTCCTTGTCCAAAAGGGAGCAGAAAACGTATGGGGCCCTTTTCGCTCAGGAGTTTCGTTGCCGAACCATTGCAAATTGCCATACCCACATCTAGGGTTAGGGTTACGAAAATGAGGTTTTTTACGGTGCCCGGAGAGGCCCGCGCATGGCGCAGTTGGATTCCTGGTCCAAAAGGGAGCAGAAAACGTATGGGGCCCTTTTCGCTCAGGAGTTTCGTTGCCGAACCATTGCAAATTGCCATACCCACATCTAGGGTTAGGGTTACGAAAATGAGGTTTTTTACGGTGCCCGGAGAGGCCCGCGCATGGCGCAGTTGGATTCCTGGTCCAAAAGGGAGCAGAAAACGTATGGGGCCCTTTTCGCTCAGGAGTTTCGTTGCCGAGCAATTGTCTAACCCCGACTAGCACCTAGGGTTAGGGTTACGAAAATGAGGTTTTTTACGGTGCCCGGAGAGGCCCGCGCATGGCGCAGTTGGATTCCTGGTCCAAAAGGGAGCAGAAAACGTATGGGGCCCTTTTCGCTCAGGAGTTTCGTTGCCGAACCATTGCAAATTGCCATACCCACATCTAGGGTTAGGGTTACGAAAATGAGGTTTTTTACGGTGCCCGGAGAGGCCCGCGCATGGCGCAGTTGGATTCCTGGTCCAAAAGGGAGCAGAAAACGTATGGGGTTCTTTTCGCTCAGGAGTTTCGTTGCCGAGCAATTGTCTAACCCCGACTAGCACCTAGGGTTAGGGTTACGAAAATGAGGTTTTTTACGGTGCCCGGAGAGGCCCGCGCATGGCGCAGTTGGATTCCTTGTCCAAAAGGGAGCAGAAAACGTATGGGGCCCTTTTCGCTCAGGAGTTTCGTTGCCGAACCATTGCAAATTGCCATACCCACATCTAGGGTTAGGGTTACGAAAATGAGGTTTTTTACGGTGCCCGGAGAGGCCCGCGCATGGCGCAGTTGGATTCCTGGTCCAAAAGGGAGCAGAAAACGTATGGGGCCCTTTTCGCTCAGGAGTTTCGTTGCCGAGCAATTGTCTAACCCCGACTAGCACCTAGGGTTAGGGTTACGAAAATGAGGTTTTTTACGGTGCCCGGAGAGGCCCGCGCATGGCGCAGTTGGATTCCTTGTCCAAAAGGGAGCAGAAAACGTATGGGGCCCTTTTCGCTCAGGAGTTTCGTTGCCGAACCATTGCAAATTGCCATACCCACATCTAGGGTTAGGGTTACGAAAATGAGGTTTTTTACGGTGCCCGGAGAGGCCCGCGCATGGCGCAGTTGGATTCCTGGTCCAAAAGGGAGCAGAAAACGTATGGGGCCCTTTTCGCTCAGGAGTTTCGTTGCCGAACCATTGCAAATTGCCATACCCACATCTAGGGTTAGGGTTACGAAAATGAGGTTTTTTACGGTGCCCGGAGAGGCCCGCGCATGGCGCAGTTGGATTCCTGGTCCAAAAGGGAGCAGAAAACGTATGGGGCCCTTTTCGCTCAGGAGTTTCGTTGCCGAGCAATTGTCTAACCCCGACTAGCACCTAGGGTTAGGGTTACGAAAATGAGGTTTTTTACGGTGCCCGGAGAGGCCCGCGCATGGCGCAGTTGGATTCCTGGTCCAAAAGGGAGCAGAAAACGTATGGGGCCCTTTTCGCTCAGGAGTTTCGTTGCCGAACCATTGCAAATTGCCATACCCACATCTAGGGTTAGGGTTACGAAAATGAGGTTTTTTACGGTGCCCGGAGAGGCCCGCGCATGGCGCAGTTGGATTCCTGGTCCAAAAGGGAGCAGAAAACGTATGGGGCCCTTTTCGCTCAGGAGTTTCGTTGCCGAGCAATTGTCTAACCCCGACTAGCACCTAGGGTTAGGGTTACGAAAATGAGGTTTTTTACGGTGCCCGGAGAGGCCCGCGCATGGCGCAGTTGGATTCCTTGTCCAAAAGGGAGCAGAAAACGTATGGGGCCCTTTTCGCTCAGGAGTTTCGTTGCCGAACCATTGCAAATTGCCATACCCACATCTAGGGTTAGGGTTACGAAAATGAGGTTTTTTACGGTGCCCGGAGAGGCCCGCGCATGGCGCAGTTGGATTCCTGGTCCAAAAGGGAGCAGAAAACGTATGGGGCCCTTTTCGCTCAGGAGTTTCGTTGCCGAGCAATTGTCTAACCCCGACTAGCACCTAGGGTTAGGGTTACGAAAATGAGGTTTTTTACGGTGCCCGGAGAGGCCCGCGCATGGCGCAGTTGGATTCCTTGTCCAAAAGGGAGCAGAAAACGTATGGGGCCCTTTTCGCTCAGGAGTTTCGTTGCCGAACCATTGCAAATTGCCATACCCACATCTAGGGTTAGGGTTACGAAAATGAGGTTTTTTACGGTGCCCGGAGAGGCCCGCGCATGGCGCAGTTGGATTCCTGGTCCAAAAGGGAGCAGAAAACGTATGGGGCCCTTTTCGCTCAGGAGTTTCGTTGCCGAACCATTGCAAATTGCCATACCCACATCTAGGGTTAGGGTTACGAAAATGAGGTTTTTTACGGTGCCCGGAGAGGCCCGCGCATGGCGCAGTTGGATTCCTGGTCCAAAAGGGAGCAGAAAACGTATGGGGCCCTTTTCGCTCAGGAGTTTCGTTGCCGAGCAATTGTCTAACCCCGACTAGCACCTAGGGTTAGGGTTACGAAAATGAGGTTTTTTACGGTGCCCGGAGAGGCCCGCGCATGGCGCAGTTGGATTCCTGGTCCAAAAGGGAGCAGAAAACGTATGGGGCCCTTTTCGCTCAGGAGTTTCGTTGCCGAACCATTGCAAATTGCCATACCCACATCTAGGGTTAGGGTTACGAAAATGAGGTTTTTTACGGTGCCCGGAGAGGCCCGCGCATGGCGCAGTTGGATTCCTGGTCCAAAAGGGAGCAGAAAACGTATGGGGTTCTTTTCGCTCAGGAGTTTCGTTGCCGAGCAATTGTCTAACCCCGACTAGCACCTAGGGTTAGGGTTACGAAAATGAGGTTTTTTACGGTGCCCGGAGAGGCCCGCGCATGGCGCAGTTGGATTCCTTGTCCAAAAGGGAGCAGAAAACGTATGGGGCCCTTTTCGCTCAGGAGTTTCGTTGCCGAACCATTGCAAATTGCCATACCCACATCTAGGGTTAGGGTTACGAAAATGAGGTTTTTTACGGTGCCCGGAGAGGCCCGCGCATGGCGCAGTTGGATTCCTGGTCCAAAAGGGAGCAGAAAACGTATGGGGCCCTTTTCGCTCAGGAGTTTCGTTGCCGAGCAATTGTCTAACCCCGACTAGCACCTAGGGTTAGGGTTACGAAAATGAGGTTTTTTACGGTGCCCGGAGAGGCCCGCGCATGGCGCAGTTGGATTCCTTGTCCAAAAGGGAGCAGAAAACGTATGGGGCCCTTTTCGCTCAGGAGTTTCGTTGCCGAACCATTGCAAATTGCCATACCCACATCTAGGGTTAGGGTTACGAAAATGAGGTTTTTTACGGTGCCCGGAGAGGCCCGCGCATGGCGCAGTTGGATTCCTGGTCCAAAAGGGAGCAGAAAACGTATGGGGCCCTTTTCGCTCAGGAGTTTCGTTGCCGAACCATTGCAAATTGCCATACCCACATCTAGGGTTAGGGTTACGAAAATGAGGTTTTTTACGGTGCCCGGAGAGGCCCGCGCATGGCGCAGTTGGATTCCTGGTCCAAAAGGGAGCAGAAAACGTATGGGGCCCTTTTCGCTCAGGAGTTTCGTTGCCGAGCAATTGTCTAACCCCGACTAGCACCTAGGGTTAGGGTTACGAAAATGAGGTTTTTTACGGTGCCCGGAGAGGCCCGCGCATGGCGCAGTTGGATTCCTGGTCCAAAAGGGAGCAGAAAACGTATGGGGCCCTTTTCGCTCAGGAGTTTCGTTGCCGAACCATTGCAAATTGCCATACCCACATCTAGGGTTAGGGTTACGAAAATGAGGTTTTTTACGGTGCCCGGAGAGGCCCGCGCATGGCGCAGTTGGATTCCTGGTCCAAAAGGGAGCAGAAAACGTATGGGGCCCTTTTCGCTCAGGAGTTTCGTTGCCGAGCAATTGTCTAACCCCGACTAGCACCTAGGGTTAGGGTTACGAAAATGAGGTTTTTTACGGTGCCCGGAGAGGCCCGCGCATGGCGCAGTTGGATTTCTGGTCCAAAAGGGAGCAGAAAACGTATGGGGCCCTTTTCGCTCAGGAGTTTCGTTGCCGAACCATTGCAAATTGCCATACCCACATCTAGGGTTAGGGTTACGAAAATGAGGTTTTTTACGGTGCCCGGAGAGGCCCGCGCGTGGCGCAGTTGGATTCCTGGTCCAAAAGGGAGCAGAAAACGTATGGGGCCCTTTTCGCTCAGGAGTTTCGTTGCCGAGCAATTGTCTAACCCCGACTAGCACCTAGGGTTAGGGTTACGAAAATGAGGTTTTTTACGGTGCCCGGAGAGGCCCGCGCATGGCGCAGTTGGATTCCTTGTCCAAAAGGGAGCAGAAAACGTATGGGGCCCTTTTCGCTCAGGAGTTTCGTTGCCGAGCAATTGTCTAACCCCGACTAGCACCTAGGGTTAGGGTTACGAAAATGAGGTTTTTTACGGTGCCCGGAGAGGCCCGCGCATGGCGCAGTTGGATTCCTTGTCCAAAAGGGAGCAGAAAACGTATGGGGCCCTTTTCGCTCAGGAGTTTCGTTGCCGAACCATTGCAAATTGCCATACCCACATCTAGGGTTAGGGTTACGAAAATGAGGTTTTTTACGGTGCCCGGAGAGGCCCGCGCATGGCGCAGTTGGATTCCTGGTCCAAAAGGGAGCAGAAAACCTATGGGGCCCTTTTCGCTCAGGAGTTTCGTTGCCGAGCAATTGTCTAACCCCGACTAGCACCTAGGGTTAGGGTTACGAAAATGAGTTTTTTTACGGTGCCCGGAGAGGCCCGCGCATGGCGCAGTTGGATTCCTTGTCCAAAAGGGAGCAGAAAACGTATGGGGCCCTTTTCGCTCAGGAGTTTCGTTGCCGAGCAATTGTCTAACCCCGACTAGCACCTAGGGTTAGGGTTACGAAAATGAGGTTTTTTACGGTGCCCGGAGAGGCCCGCGCATGGCGCAGTTGGATTCCTGGTCCAAAAGGGAGCAGAAAACGTATGGGGCCCTTTTCGCTCAGGAGTTTCGTTGCCGAGCAATTGTCTAACCCCGACTAGCACCTAGGGTTAGGGTTACGAAAATGAGTTTTTTTACGGTGCCCGGAGAGGCCCGCGCATGGCGCAGTTGGATTCCTTGTCCAAAAGGGAGCAGAAAACGTATGGGGCCCTTTTCGCTCAGGAGTTTCGTTGCCGAGCAATTGTCTAACCCCGACTAGCACCTAGGGTTAGGGTTACGAAAATGAGGTTTTTTACGGTGCCCGGAGAGGCCCGCGCATGGCGCAGTTGGATTCCTGGTCCAAAAGGGAGCAGAAAACGTATGGGGCCCTTTTCGCTCAGGAGTTTCGTTGCCGAGCAATTGTCTAACCCCGACTAGCACCTAGGGTTAGGGTTACGAAAATGAGGTTTTTTACGGTGCCCGGAGAGGCCCGCGCATGGCGCAGTTGGATTCCTTGTCCAAAAGGGAGCAGAAAACGTATGGGGCCCTTTTCGCTCAGGAGTTTCGTTGCCGAACCATTGCAAATTGCCATACCCACATCTAGGGTTAGGGTTACGAAAATGAGGTTTTTTACGGTGCCCGGAGAGGCCCGCGCATGGCGC
This sequence comes from Poromitra crassiceps, assembly GCF_964638095.1. Lineage (NCBI taxonomy): Eukaryota > Metazoa > Chordata > Actinopteri > Beryciformes > Melamphaidae > Poromitra > Poromitra crassiceps. The sequence goes on from NW_028151365.1 coordinate 31,084, forward strand.
AGTTGGATTCCTGGTCCAAAAGGGAGCAGAAAACGTATGGGGCCCTTTTCGCTCAGGAGTTTCGTTGCCGAGCAATTGTCTAACCCCGACTAGCACCTAGGGTTAGGGTTACGAAAATGAGGTTTTTTACGGTGCCCGGAGAGGCCCGCGCATGGCGCAGTTGGATTCCTGGTCCAAAAGGGAGCAGAAAACGTATGGGGCCCTTTTCGCTCAGGAGTTTCGTTGCCGAACCATTGCAAATTGCCATACCCACATCTAGGGTTAGGGTTACGAAAATGAGGTTTTTTACGGTGCCCGGAGAGGCCCGCGCATGGCGCAGTTGGATTCCTGGTCCAAAAGGGAGCAGAAAACGTATGGGGCCCTTTTCGCTCAGGAGTTTCGTTGCCGAGCAATTGTCTAACCCCGACTAGCACCTAGGGTTAGGGTTACGAAAATGAGGTTTTTTACGGTGCCCGGAGAGGCCCGCGCATGGCGCAGTTGGATTCCTTGTCCAAAAGGGAGCAGAAAACGTATGGGGCCCTTTTCGCTCAGGAGTTTCGTTGCCGAACCATTGCAAATTGCCATACCCACATCTAGGGTTAGGGTTACGAAAATGAGGTTTTTTACGGTGCCCGGAGAGGCCCGCGCATGGCGCAGTTGGATTCTGGTCCAAAAGGGAGCAGAAAACGTATGGGGCCCTTTTCGCTCAGGAGTTTCGTTGCCGAGCAATTGTCTAACCCCGACTAGCACCTAGGGTTAGGGTTACGAAAATGAGGTTTTTTACGGTGCCCGGAGAGGCCCGCGCATGGCGCAGTTGGATTCCTGGTCCAAAAGGGAGCAGAAAACGTATGGGGCCCTTTTCGCTCAGGAGTTTCGTTGCCGAGCAATTGTCTAACCCCGACTAGCACCTAGGGTTAGGGTTACGAAAATGAGGTTTTTTACGGTGCCCGGAGAGGCCCGCGCATGGCGCAGTTGGATTCCTGGTCCAAAAGGGAGCAGAAAACGTATGGGGCCCTTTTCGCTCAGGAGTTTCGTTGCCGAACCATTGCAAATTGCCATACCCACATCTAGGGTTAGGGTTACGAAAATGAGGTTTTTTACGGTGCCCGGAGAGGCCCGCGCATGGCGCAGTTGGATTCCTGGTCCAAAAGGGAGCAGAAAACGTATGGGGTTCTTTTCGCTCAGGAGTTTCGTTGCGAGCAATTGTCTAACCCCGACTAGCACCTAGGGTTAGGGTTACGAAAATGAGGTTTTTTACGGTGCCCGGAGAGGCCCGCGCATGGCGCAGTTGGATTCCTTGTCCAAAAGGGAGCAGAAAACGTATGGGGCCCTTTTCGCTCAGGAGTTTCGTTGCCGAACCATTGCAAATTGCCATACCCACATCTAGGGTTAGGGTTACGAAAATGAGGTTTTTTACGGTGCCCGGAGGCTGTGTACAATACATGTTTTGGAGGGAAAATACATGCCCTTACGTCAACTCAGTCAGACATCAACTCTGTCAGGTTCTACGTCTGACAGAGTTGACGTGTAAGCTGATGGAGTTGACAAATCCACCTATAACCTCTTAATGTGCTAATATAATATTATTTGTGAACATGGTAAAGGATTAAAATGTTATTTCAGGGTTTTATTTACACATAAATGTACATTATATAGCATGTATTACATGATTTAACCATACTGTATAACCTACACTTCTGACTTGTAGAGCATGGGCAGGCTGTGGTCTGCTTATTATTATATAACTTTCCCAGCACTTATAATAAAAAAGCCAGTGTGTAGATTTTTGCAACTACTGGTTATGAAACTGAATATTACATTGAATGGTGGCCTCTGTAGAGGGACCCACTTGTATGGGCTAACTCTAATGTCAGGAAAATGCAACATTTCTTATTTTCATGGAATTATACTGGAACATGCTTATGAATATTAGCCTATATTAAATTTCTGCAAAATCCATTATGTTTATTTTTACCACTAATGTCACCAACTGCACCTTTAAGATTTTACATCAAACAATCAATCAATCAATCAATCAATCAATCAATCAATCAATCGTGTCAAGTAAATTGAAATCTGATTCCATAGTCTTATTCTAATACATTTTTCATTCCTTCAATTTGTATTGTAGGAAAGCATGGCCAGACAGAAATTGTCAGTTGAGGAGCAAAGGAGAAGAAATAGAGAGTACCAACGAAAGAGAAGAGAAAAATTAAACGGTGACCCTGAGAGCAAACATGACATGCAAGAGAAGGAAAGACAAAGGTGGAAGAAGAGAGTTCAAGACAAAAAAGTAATACAAATAGGCGAGATGGGAGACAGGGCAAAGAGGAACCAAAGAAAGTATTGGAGAGAGGCACAGAAAAGGTCCAGACAGAAAAGGACCAGTGAAGGTGCAGTCCTGGAGGCAGACACCCCCCCACAAAGTCCAGAAGAACAGAATATTCAAGAAAGCAATGCCAGACACAGCAGACAGTCTCTCAGACAGGAAAGGGAGAGAAGAAAAACGAGAAAAAGGCATTCAAGAGAAATAAAAGCTTTGAAAGAGAAGCTTAAGAAAATAACAAAGCAACGAAACAAACTGAGAAAGCAAAAATTGCGAGGAAGAAAGGCTAAAAATAAAACACCGTTGGACTCCCCAGGCACAGAAACAAAGAAGATGCTATCGGGAAGCAAAATTAGGAATCCAAAAATCAAGAAAGCCCTTCTATTCCACAACATCCTCAGAAGAGAGCTGAAGAAAAACAAACAAACTCCTGGTCCATGGCGTCAGGAACCAGCACTGAGTGTGTCATCAGGCAAGATTCTCAAAAAGTATCGTCTCCTTCACCAAATCCACCAGTTTGGGTTAACATACAAGTCAATGAGAGGAAAGAAACAGACAAAGAAAAAGCCAACATTCCTACAGGATATAACACAGACTGTTCGGGATTTCTTCCTTAACTCTGCACGTGTGACAACTGATAAGACGGACACCATCACTAGGAACAAAATGAAGCACCAGAGAATGATCCTGACAGACTCCATGATCAACCTACACAGTGATTTCCTCATTAGGAACCCTACTGTGAAGCTGAGCTATTCTTCATTCTGTGCTCTGAAGCCATTCAATGTTACAGCACCAAAAGCATCTGATCGGAAGACATGTCTGTGTCAAATGCATGAAAATGCATGCTTAATGCTCGAGGTCCTTAGATCATCTGGTGTTGTGAAGTCAAACAAACTGGATGACAGTTTTCAATTAGTTTGTTGCTCTCCAGCAAGTGAGGCCTGCCTTCTTCACACCTGCTCACGATGTCTAAACAAAGGTACAGTTCCAACCCAAGAGCAAGACAAAATCCATGTTCAGTGGAAGCAGTGGGAGAAAGTTGAAGAAGACACAGTCAATGGAATCCACATCAACACTAAGCTCGTCCAACACAGCGGCAGTCTTTCAGAGCTCATCAAACTCTATGAGCAAAAACTCAGAAATGAAACCACAACACATGTGTGTTTAGTGCGAAACCAGTCAAAAGCATACAGAAACACAATTGAGACCTGTGATGAAAGTACAGCAATTGTCCACGTTGACTTTTCGGAATCGTGGAGATGCAAGTATCAATCTGAAGTTCAGGCCTGCCATTTCGGACAAAATCTGCCACAGATAACGCTGCATACCGGAATGTATTACATTAAGGGTGGAAAGGCCGGGTTTTGCACACTTTCAGAGTCAAAGAGACAGGATGCTGCAGCAATTTGGACACACATGGATCCAGTCCTAAAAGACATCAAGACGAAATATCCACAGGTTACCACCGTGCACTTTTGGTCTGATGGTCCAAGTAAACAGTATAAAAACAAGAAGAATATTTTTCTTCTGTCTGCTATCCCATCTACATTGGGGTTTGAAAGAGCAACATGGAACTTCTTCCCCACTTCCCATGGTAAGGGCGCACCAGACGGCATTGGCGGAACGGTGAAAAGAACAGCTGACAACCTGGTCCTGAGAGGAAATGACGTGACGGATGGAAACACATTCTTTGAAAAGGTCTCTAACAGTCTGAAGGGCGTTCAGCTGTACAACATTGCAGAAGAAGACATGCAAAGATACGATACACTTCTCATGCAACCTCTCAAACAGGTTCCCTCAACAAGACAAATACACCAGGTCATTGCACATGAGAACAGGATCCACCACAGACAACTATCCTGCTTTTGCAGCGAGATGTTGGTTTGCCAATGTTTCAGCCCAGCTACCTTCTATTTCCATGGCTACCCAGAGGAACAGCAAAGTGATAGAAGGAGGGCAAGGAAGAAAAGACCTTTGGCCATGTTGATGGAGGAGATGGAAAAAGAGACGGAAGGGGAGATGGAAGAGGATATGGAGATGGAAGATGTGGAGGAGGAGTTGGATGAGGAGCCTCAGAAAGGTCCTGAGGGTACTATGACAGTAACGACTGTTAGCAGCCTTAAGAATGGAGACTGGCTAGCAGTAGTATATGATGACCACTGGTGGCTAGCCAAGACCATTGCTGTGGAGACTGAGCATCAAGACGTGGAAGTGGAGTTTCTGCATCCCCATGGTCCAACAGCAAAGGTTCGACCTAAGCTTGGCAGGAAGGATGTCTGTTTCTGCCCAGTTGAAGACATCATAGTGAAACTAATGGGAAATGCATCACCAGTCCAATCACGAACACGAGAGATCTACACCATCGCCCCTGATGTGATGGACTTCATAGAGCGTGAGCATGTCCGACGCCTGTTGCTCAAGGCATGAGTGCAGGTTAGACAAAAAGGAAATCTTAAATAAGCTAATTGACACACACCCACTCTCTCTCACCCCCCATAAACAGCCAACCGCACAGACAGACAGACAGACAGACAGACAGACAGACACACACACACACACACACACACACACACACACACACACACACACATAGCCTCTCTTTCTCTCTCTCTCTCACACACACACCACTCTCCCACCCACACATGCATGCCACTTTAAAAAAGAAAATCACAACGAAGACCAAGCAAATGAACAACTGACAGTATTGAATTGTCTGTCTGACACTTTTCATGTATCTTTCCAGTTAGTCACAGGACCCACAGCAGAAAGGCACCAGAGGACCCACACAGGCTAAGAGGTGGAGACGGAGGATGTGGAGGAGAGGAGAGGAAGACAAGAGGAGAGGAAGAGTAGAGGAGGAAGTGGAGGAGGAGGGGAGAGGAGAAGAGGTGGAGGAGAAGGAGGAAGTGGTGGAGAGGTAGATGAACACAGGGGGAGAGGAGGGAAAGGAGAGGAGGAGAAGAGCCCCTGTTGTCCATCATTGTTCTTTTGATAGTTGGAAATGGTGTTATTTATAATAGTTGGAAACGGTGTTATTTAGTACGCGTTTCAGCAGGTAGCCTTCATCAGCGCTGATGAAGGCTACCTGCTGAAACGCGTACGTTGTTTGCTGTGCTTTACTAAACCTATTAAACGCATAAAGGACATTCTAGAGTGCTGGCCTTTTCTCCATTTCACGTTTCTACCTTGGCCCTGCACCTTGATTTACTTTATTTTGGAGTGTGCTCGCTACTGCTGTTTTTTTACATTTATAATAATTGGAAACGGTGTAATTTACAGTATGTTTATTATATAATAATAATATAATTCAAATTTTTGTTCAAGTTCTTCATCTATTGTCACCTCCATCTGTTTAAAAACCCATTTGTTCATTAATCAGTAATGCACACACATTTTTTGTCAACACCGTCAGTTTGTCGTCAACACCGTTAGTTATTTGTCAACACCGTCAGATGTATGTTTTGGTGAATTTTTGAAAAAAAAGTGTATTTTTTCTTCAGTTTATGTTGTTTATGTAATAAAGGAGCATCTGATCTACATCCTCTTATGTCTTATTTATTTAAGTAAATAGTTTTTATTATATTAAAATAAAATAAGAGTTTGAAAAATGCTGATTTTTTTAAATCTGGGTTTTCAGAATAGTATGAAATCACAACTTAAGTTTACATATTGTATTTTATTACATATCAGAGTAACTAAACATTATTACAACATACTTCAGAACTTTAGATTCTTGTTGGACTGGGAGAATTAAATTTTTATACTTTTTAGTGTGTCTGACGGAGTTGACACAAATCAAGTTCTAAAGGGAAACATGTTTATTTGTTAAAATGTTGTTTTCATTTAGAACCTGTTCCTTTACATGGTTAAATAGCTAAGACTTTTCTCTACAGAAATATATAACTTTAATGAATATAGTGTGCATTAAAAAAAAAAGATTTTTAAAACCTGTTTTGTCCCAACTCTCAAGAATCAGTGATCACTGATTCTTGAGAGTCGGGACAAAACATGTCCTACATAGAAAAGTCTAATTTATATTAAAAATCCAGAAATTCATCATGATTTACATACTTACAAAGTTAAATCTAAAGGAACTGTGTATACCTATGTTGTTTTTTTAGCACACATTTGTATCTTTTTTGAGGAAATTTGTTTAAATGTATGGTCTGTGGTTAGAAGGTCCATGTTATTGTACTTGTCCTCAGCAAGAGGTCACAATATTGACCAGCCCAAAAAAGCTACAAAAAACTCTATAATTGTGAATACATATATATAAAATAAAAAAGAAGGGGTATACATATATAAAACAATGCATGAAATGAATGTCAAACAATATTTTCCATAAAAATCTCCCTATCAAAGTTGTGTCCTCAGTTTCTGTCAACTCCGTCAGACTTTTTCGTAAACCTTATTAAATCAGGAAATAGCATGGTCAGCTATATCCCTGAGGACCCCTTTTCATCTCCCCACCTGTGCTGAATGCAACACTACCAAACATGCTCTGGTAAGTTTTACATTTTTTGATATTTTAGACAAACAATGTCAATATTCCTATGGTCACAGCTGGACCATGTCAACACCTTCTCTCCTTTATGATAAGTTCTTTTAAACCATAGTGGATTGAATTTAAGCATTTTAGTGAGGTTATTGAGACAGCTAGCAACTGATGAAAAACTAGCTTGCTGCTGTGTACAATACATGTTTTGGAGGGAAAATACATGCCCTTACGTCAACTCAGTCAGACATCAACTCTGTCAGGTTCTACGTCTGACAGAGTTGACGTGTAAGCTGATGGAGTTGACAAATCCACCTATAACCTCTTAATGTGCTAATATAATATTATTTGTGAACATGGTAAAGGATTAAAATGTTATTTCAGGGTTTTATTTACACATAAATGTACATTATATAGCATGTATTACATGATTTAACCATACTGTATAACCTACACTTCTGACTTGTAGAGCATGGGCAGGCTGTGGTCTGCTTATTATTATATAACTTTCCCAGCACTTATAATAAAAAAGCCAGTGTGTAGATTTTTGCAACTACTGGTTATGAAACTGAATATTACATTGAATGGTGGCCTCTGTAGAGGGACCCACTTGTATGGGCTAACTCTAATGTCAGGAAAATGCAACATTTCTTATTTTCATGGAATTATACTGGAACATGCTTATGAATATTAGCCTATATTAAATTTCTGCAAAATCCATTATGTTTATTTTTACCACTAATGTCACCAACTGCACCTTTAAGATTTTACATCAAACAATCAATCAATCAATCAATCAATCAATCAATCAATCGTGTCAAGTAAATTGAAATCTGATTCCATAGTCTTATTCTAATACATTTTTCATTCCTTCAATTTGTATTGTAGGAAAGCATGGCCAGACAGAAATTGTCAGTTGAGGAGCAAAGGAGAAGAAATAGAGAGTACCAACGAAAGAGAAGAGAAAAATTAAACGGTGACCCTGAGAGCAAACATGACATGCAAGAGAAGGAAAGACAAAGGTGGAAGAAGAGAGTTCAAGACAAAAAAGTAATACAAATAGGCGAGATGGGAGACAGGGCAAAGAGGAACCAAAGAAAGTATTGGAGAGAGGCACAGAAAAGGTCCAGACAGAAAAGGACCAGTGAAGGTGCAGTCCTGGAGGCAGACACCCCCCCACAAAGTCCAGAAGAACAGAATATTCAAGAAAGCAATGCCAGACACAGCAGACAGTCTCTCAGACAGGAAAGGGAGAGAAGAAAAACGAGAAAAAGGCATTCAAGAGAAATAAAAGCTTTGAAAGAGAAGCTTAAGAAAATAACAAAGCAACGAAACAAACTGAGAAAGCAAAAATTGCGAGGAAGAAAGGCTAAAAATAAAACACCGTTGGACTCCCCAGGCACAGAAACAAAGAAGATGCTATCGGGAAGCAAAATTAGGAATCCAAAAATCAAGAAAGCCCTTCTATTCCACAACATCCTCAGAAGAGAGCTGAAGAAAAACAAACAAACTCCTGGTCCATGGCGTCAGGAACCAGCACTGAGTGTGTCATCAGGCAAGATTCTCAAAAAGTATCGTCTCCTTCACCAAATCCACCAGTTTGGGTTAACATACAAGTCAATGAGAGGAAAGAAACAGACAAAGAAAAAGCCAACATTCCTACAGGATATAACACAGACTGTTCGGGATTTCTTCCTTAACTCTGCACGTGTGACAACTGATAAGACGGACACCATCACTAGGAACAAAATGAAGCACCAGAGAATGATCCTGACAGACTCCATGATCAACCTACACAGTGATTTCCTCATTAGGAACCCTACTGTGAAGCTGAGCTATTCTTCATTCTGTGCTCTGAAGCCATTCAATGTTACAGCACCAAAAGCATCTGATCGGAAGACATGTCTGTGTCAAATGCATGAAAATGCATGCTTAATGCTCGAGGTCCTTAGATCATCTGGTGTTGTGAAGTCAAACAAACTGGATGACAGTTTTCAATTAGTTTGTTGCTCTCCAGCAAGTGAGGCCTGCCTTCTTCACACCTGCTCACGATGTCTAAACAAAGGTACAGTTCCAACCCAAGAGCAAGACAAAATCCATGTTCAGTGGAAGCAGTGGGAGAAAGTTGAAGAAGACACAGTCAATGGAATCCACATCAACACTAAGCTCGTCCAACACAGCGGCAGTCTTTCAGAGCTCATCAAACTCTATGAGCAAAAACTCAGAAATGAAACCACAACACATGTGTGTTTAGTGCGAAACCAGTCAAAAGCATACAGAAACACAATTGAGACCTGTGATGAAAGTACAGCAATTGTCCACGTTGACTTTTCGGAATCGTGGAGATGCAAGTATCAATCTGAAGTTCAGGCCTGCCATTTCGGACAAAATCTGCCACAGATAACGCTGCATACCGGAATGTATTACATTAAGGGTGGAAAGGCCGGGTTTTGCACACTTTCAGAGTCAAAGAGACAGGATGCTGCAGCAATTTGGACACACATGGATCCAGTCCTAAAAGACATCAAGACGAAATATCCACAGGTTACCACCGTGCACTTTTGGTCTGATGGTCCAAGTAAACAGTATAAAAACAAGAAGAATATTTTTCTTCTGTCTGCTATCCCATCTACATTGGGGTTTGAAAGAGCAACATGGAACTTCTTCCCCACTTCCCATGGTAAGGGCGCACCAGACGGCATTGGCGGAACGGTGAAAAGAACAGCTGACAACCTGGTCCTGAGAGGAAATGACGTGACGGATGGAAACACATTCTTTGAAAAGGTCTCTAACAGTCTGAAGGGCGTTCAGCTGTACAACATTGCAGAAGAAGACATGCAAAGATACGATACACTTCTCATGCAACCTCTCAAACAGGTTCCCTCAACAAGACAAATACACCAGGTCATTGCACATGAGAACAGGATCCACCACAGACAACTATCCTGCTTTTGCAGCGAGATGTTGGTTTGCCAATGTTTCAGCCCAGCTACCTTCTATTTCCATGGCTACCCAGAGGAACAGCAAAGTGATAGAAGGAGGGCAAGGAAGAAAAGACCTTTGGCCATGTTGATGGAGGAGATGGAAAAAGAGACGGAAGGGGAGATGGAAGAGGATATGGAGATGGAAGATGTGGAGGAGGAGTTGGATGAGGAGCCTCAGAAAGGTCCTGAGGGTACTATGACAGTAACGACTGTTAGCAGCCTTAAGAATGGAGACTGGCTAGCAGTAGTATATGATGACCACTGGTGGCTAGCCAAGACCATTGCTGTGGAGACTGAGCATCAAGACGTGGAAGTGGAGTTTCTGCATCCCCATGGTCCAACAGCAAAGGTTCGACCTAAGCTTGGCAGGAAGGATGTCTGTTTCTGCCCAGTTGAAGACATCATAGTGAAACTAATGGGAAATGCATCACCAGTCCAATCACGAACACGAGAGATCTACACCATCGCCCCTGATGTGATGGACTTCATAGAGCGTGAGCATGTCCGACGCCTGTTGCTCAAGGCATGAGTGCAGGTTAGACAAAAAGGAAATCTTAAATAAGCTAATTGACACACACCCACTCTCTCTCACCCCCCATAAACAGCCAACCGCACAGACAGACAGACAGACAGACAGACAGACAGACACACACACACACACACACACACACACACACACACACACACACACACATAGCCTCTCTTTCTCTCTCTCTCTCACACACACACCACTCTCCCACCCACACATGCATGCCACTTTAAAAAAGAAAATCACAACGAAGACCAAGCAAATGAACAACTGACAGTATTGAATTGTCTGTCTGACACTTTTCATGTATCTTTCCAGTTAGTCACAGGACCCACAGCAGAAAGGCACCAGAGGACCCACACAGGCTAAGAGGTGGAGACGGAGGATGTGGAGGAGAGGAGAGGAAGACAAGAGGAGAGGAAGAGTAGAGGAGGAAGTGGAGGAGGAGGGGAGAGGAGAAGAGGTGGAGGAGAAGGAGGAAGTGGTGGAGAGGTAGATGAACACAGGGGGAGAGGAGGGAAAGGAGAGGAGGAGAAGAGCCCCTGTTGTCCATCATTGTTCTTTTGATAGTTGGAAATGGTGTTATTTATAATAGTTGGAAACGGTGTTATTTAGTACGCGTTTCAGCAGGTAGCCTTCATCAGCGCTGATGAAGGCTACCTGCTGAAACGCGTACGTTGTTTGCTGTGCTTTACTAAACCTATTAAACGCATAAAGGACATTCTAGAGTGCTGGCCTTTTCTCCATTTCACGTTTCTACCTTGGCCCTGCACCTTGATTTACTTTATTTTGGAGTGTGCTCGCTACTGCTGTTTTTTTACATTTATAATAATTGGAAACGGTGTAATTTACAGTATGTTTATTATATAATAATAATATAATTCAAATTTTTGTTCAAGTTCTTCATCTATTGTCACCTCCATCTGTTTAAAAACCCATTTGTTCATTAATCAGTAATGCACACACATTTTTTGTCAACACCGTCAGTTTGTCGTCAACACCGTTAGTTATTTGTCAACACCGTCAGATGTATGTTTTGGTGAATTTTTGAAAAAAAAGTGTATTTTTTCTTCAGTTTATGTTGTTTATGTAATAAAGGAGCATCTGATCTACATCCTCTTATGTCTTATTTATTTAAGTAAATAGTTTTTATTATATTAAAATAAAATAAGAGTTTGAAAAATGCTGATTTTTTTAAATCTGGGTTTTCAGAATAGTATGAAATCACAACTTAAGTTTACATATTGTATTTTATTACATATCAGAGTAACTAAACATTATTACAACATACTTCAGAACTTTAGATTCTTGTTGGACTGGGAGAATTAAATTTTTATACTTTTTAGTGTGTCTGACGGAGTTGACACAAATCAAGTTCTAAAGGGAAACATGTTTATTTGTTAAAATGTTGTTTTCATTTAGAACCTGTTCCTTTACATGGTTAAATAGCTAAGACTTTTCTCTACAGAAATATATAACTTTAATGAATATAGTGTGCATTAAAAAAAAAAGATTTTTAAAACCTGTTTTGTCCCAACTCTCAAGAATCAGTGATCACTGATTCTTGAGAGTCGGGACAAAACATGTCCTACATAGAAAAGTCTAATTTATATTAAAAATCCAGAAATTCATCATGATTTACATACTTACAAAGTTAAATCTAAAGGAACTGTGTATACCTATGTTGTTTTTTTAGCACACATTTGTATCTTTTTTGAGGAAATTTGTTTAAATGTATGGTCTGTGGTTAGAAGGTCCATGTTATTGTACTTGTCCTCAGCAAGAGGTCACAATATTGACCAGCCCAAAAAAGCTACAAAAAACTCTATAATTGTGAATACATATATATAAAATAAAAAAGAAGGGGTATACATATATAAAACAATGCATGAAATGAATGTCAAACAATATTTTCCATAAAAATCTCCCTATCAAAGTTGTGTCCTCAGTTTCTGTCAACTCCGTCAGACTTTTTCGTAAACCTTATTAAATCAGGAAATAGCATGGTCAGCTATATCCCTGAGGACCCCTTTTCATCTCCCCACCTGTGCTGAATGCAACACTACCAAACATGCTCTGGTAAGTTTTACATTTTTTGATATTTTAGACAAACAATGTCAATATTCCTATGGTCACAGCTGGACCATGTCAACACCTTCTCTCCTTTATGATAAGTTCTTTTAAACCATAGTGGATTGAATTTAAGCATTTTAGTGAGGTTATTGAGACAGCTAGCAACTGATGAAAAACTAGCTTGCTGCTGTGTACAATACATGTTTTGGAGGGAAAATACATGCCCTTACGTCAACTCAGTCAGACATCAACTCTGTCAGGTTCTACGTCTGACAGAGTTGACGTGTAAGCTGATGGAGTTGACAAATCCACCTATAACCTCTTAATGTGCTAATATAATATTATTTGTGAACATGGTAAAGGATTAAAATGTTATTTCAGGGTTTTATTTACACATAAATGTACATTATATAGCATGTATTACATGATTTAACCATACTGTATAACCTACACTTCTGACTTGTAGAGCATGGGCAGGCTGTGGTCTGCTTATTATTATATAACTTTCCCAGCACTTATAATAAAAAAGCCAGTGTGTAGATTTTTGCAACTACTGGTTATGAAACTGAATATTACATTGAATGGTGGCCTCTGTAGAGGGACCCACTTGTATGGGCTAACTCTAATGTCAGGAAAATGCAACATTTCTTATTTTCATGGAATTATACTGGAACATGCTTATGAATATTAGCCTATATTAAATTTCTGCAAAATCCATTATGTTTATTTTTACCACTAATGTCACCAACTGCACCTTTAAGATTTTACATCAAACAATCAATCAATCAATCAATCAATCAATCAATCAATCGTGTCAAGTAAATTGAAATCTGATTCCATAGTCTTATTCTAATACATTTTTCATTCCTTCAATTTGTATTGTAGGAAAGCATGGCCAGACAGAAATTGTCAGTTGAGGAGCAAAGGAGAAGAAATAGAGAGTACCAACGAAAGAGAAGAGAAAAATTAAACGGTGACCCTGAGAGCAAACATGACATGCAAGAGAAGGAAAGACAAAGGTGGAAGAAGAGAGTTCAAGACAAAAAAGTAATACAAATAGGCGAGATGGGAGACAGGGCAAAGAGGAACCAAAGAAAGTATTGGAGAGAGGCACAGAAAAGGTCCAGACAGAAAAGGACCAGTGAAGGTGCAGTCCTGGAGGCAGACACCCCCCCACAAAGTCCAGAAGAACAGAATATTCAAGAAAGCAATGCCAGACACAGCAGACAGTCTCTCAGACAGGAAAGGGAGAGAAGAAAAACGAGAAAAAGGCATTCAAGAGAAATAAAAGCTTTGAAAGAGAAGCTTAAGAAAATAACAAAGCAACGAAACAAACTGAGAAAGCAAAAATTGCGAGGAAGAAAGGCTAAAAATAAAACACCGTTGGACTCCCCAGGCACAGAAACAAAGAAGATGCTATCGGGAAGCAAAATTAGGAATCC
>NW_028151364.1:0-44848 GCF_964638095.1 Poromitra crassiceps
AGTGCGGTATTCAGCCTCTCTGGTGTCAAGTCTGACTTAGAAAAAAAAAAAAAAAATCCAAAATCAGACAGAGTGTTGACACCAGAGAGGCTAAGACCGCATTGACTCAGTGCGGTATTCAGCCTCTCTGGTGTCAAGTCTGACTTTGAAAAAAAAAAAAAAAATCCAAAATCAGACAGAGTGTTGACACCAGAGAGGCTAAGACCGCATTGACTCAGTGCGGTATTCAGCCTCTCTGGTGTCAAGTCTGACTTTGAAAAAAAAAAAAAAAATCCAAAATCAGACAGAGTGTTGACACCAGAGAGGCTAAGACCGCATTGACTCAGTGCGGTATTCAGCCTCTCTGGTGTCAAGTCTGACTTAGAAAAAAAAAAAAAAAATCCAAAATCAGACAGAGTGTTGACACCAGAGAGGCTAAGACCGCATTGACTCAGTGCGGTATTCAGCCTCTCTGGTGTCAAGTCTGACTTTGAAAAAAAAAAAAAAAATCCAAAATCAGACAGAGTGTTGACACCAGAGAGGCTAAGACCGCATTGACTCAGTGCGGTATTCAGCCTCTCTGGTGTCAAGTCTGACTTAGAAAAAAAAAAAAAAATCCAAAATCAGACAGAGTGTTGACACCAGAGAGGCTAAGACCGCATTGACTCAGTGCGGTATTCAGCCTCTCTGGTGTCAAGTCTGACTTTGAAAAAAAAAAAAAAATCCAAAATCAGACAGAGTGTTGACACCAGAGAGGCTAAGACCGCATTGACTCAGTGCGGTATTCAGCCTCTCTGGTGTCAAGTCTGACTTAGAAAAAAAAAAAAAAATCCAAAATCAGACAGAGTGTTGACACCAGAGAGGCTAAGACCGCATTGACTCAGTGCGGTATTCAGCCTCTCTGGTGTCAAGTCTGACTTTGAAAAAAAAAAAAAAATCCAAAATCAGACAGAGTGTTGACACCAGAGAGGCTAAGACCGCATTGACTCAGTGCGGTATTCAGCCTCTCTGGTGTCAAGTCTGACTTTGAAAAAAAAAAAAAAATCCAAAATCAGACAGAGTGTTGACACCAGAGAGGCTAAGACCGCATTGACTCAGTGCGGTATTCAGCCTCTCTGGTGTCAAGTCTGACTTAGAAAAAAAAAAAAAAATCCAAAATCAGACAGAGTGTTGACACCAGAGAGGCTAAGACCGCATTGACTCAGTGCGGTATTCAGCCTCTCTGGTGTCAAGTCTGACTTTGAAAAAAAAAAAAAAAATCCAAAATCAGACAGAGTGTTGACACCAGAGAGGCTAAGACCGCATTGACTCAGTGCGGTATTCAGCCTCTCTGGTGTCAAGTCTGACTTAGAAAAAAAAAAAAAAAATCCAAAATCAGACAGAGTGTTGACACCAGAGAGGCTAAGACCGCATTGACTCAGTGCGGTATTCAGCCTCTCTGGTGTCAAGTCTGACTTTGAAAAAAAAAAAAAAAATCCAAAATCAGACAGAGTGTTGACACCAGAGAGGCTAAGACCGCATTGACTCAGTGCGGTATTCAGCCTCTCTGGTGTCAAGTCTGACTTAGAAAAAAAAAAAAAAAATCCAAAATCAGACAGAGTGTTGACACCAGAGAGGCTAAGACCGCATTGACTCAGTGCGGTATTCAGCCTCTCTGGTGTCAAGTCTGACTTTGAAAAAAAAAAAAAAAAATCCAAAATCAGACAGAGTGTTGACACCAGAGAGGCTAAGACCGCATTGACTCAGTGCGGTATTCAGCCTCTCTGGTGTCAAGTCTGACTTAGAAAAAAAAAAAAAAAATCCAAAATCAGACAGAGTGTTGACACCAGAGAGGCTAAGACCGCATTGACTCAGTGCGGTATTCAGCCTCTCTGGTGTCAAGTCTGACTTTGAAAAAAAAAAAAAAATCCAAAATCAGACAGAGTGTTGACACCAGAGAGGCTAAGACCGCATTGACTCAGTGCGGTATTCAGCCTCTCTGGTGTCAAGTCTGACTTAGAAAAAAAAAAAAAAATCCAAAATCAGACAGAGTGTTGACACCAGAGAGGCTAAGACCGCATTGACTCAGTGCGGTATTCAGCCTCTCTGGTGTCAAGTCTGACTTTGAAAAAAAAAAAAAAATCCAAATCAGACAGAGTGTTGACACCAGAGAGGCTAAGACCGCATTGACTCAGTGCGGTATTCAGCCTCTCTGGTGTCAAGTCTGACTTAGAAAAAAAAAAAAAAATCCAAAATCAGACAGAGTGTTGACACCAGAGAGGCTAAGACCGCATTGACTCAGTGCGGTATTCAGCCTCTCTGGTGTCAAGTCTGACTTTGAAAAAAAAAAAAAAAAAATCCAAAATCAGACAGAGTGTTGACACCAGAGAGGCTAAGACCGCATTGACTCAGTGCGGTATTCAGCCTCTCTGGTGTCAAGTCTGACTTTGAAAAAAAAAAAAAATCCAAAATCAGACAGAGTGTTGACACCAGAGAGGCTAAGACCGCATTGACTCAGTGCGGTATTCAGCCTCTCTGGTGTCAAGTCTGACTTTGAAAAAAAAAAAAAAAATCCAAAATCAGACAGAGTGTTGACACCAGAGAGGCTAAGACCGCATTGACTCAGTGCGGTATTCAGCCTCTCTGGTGTCAAGTCTGACTTAGAAAAAAAAAAAAAAAATCCAAAATCAGACAGAGTGTTGACACCAGAGAGGCTAAGACCGCATTGACTCAGTGCGGTATTCAGCCTCTCTGGTGTCAAGTCTGACTTAGAAAAAAAAAAAAAAATCCAAAATCAGACAGAGTGTTGACACCAGAGAGGCTAAGACCGCATTGACTCAGTGCGGTATTCAGCCTCTCTGGTGTCAAGTCTGACTTAGAAAAAAAAAAAAAAAATCCAAAATCAGACAGAGTGTTGACACCAGAGAGGCTAAGACCGCATTGACTCAGTGCGGTATTCAGCCTCTCTGGTGTCAAGTCTGACTTAGAAAAAAAAAAAAAAAATCCAAAATCAGACAGAGTGTTGACACCAGAGAGGCTAAGACCGCATTGACTCAGTGCGGTATTCAGCCTCTCTGGTGTCAAGTCTGACTTAGAAAAAAAAAAAAATCCAAAATCAGACAGAGTGTTGACACCAGAGAGGCTAAGACCGCATTGACTCAGTGCGGTATTCAGCCTCTCTGGTGTCAAGTCTGACTTTGAAAAAAAAAAAAAAAATCCAAAATCAGACAGAGTGTTGACACCAGAGAGGCTAAGACCGCATTGACTCAGTGCGGTATTCAGCCTCTCTGGTGTCAAGTCTGACTTTGAAAAAAAAAAAAAAAAATCCAAAATCAGACAGAGTGTTGACACCAGAGAGGCTAAGACCGCATTGACTCAGTGCGGTATTCAGCCTCTCTGGTGTCAAGTCTGACTTAGAAAAAAAAAAAAAAAATCCAAAATCAGACAGAGTGTTGACACCAGAGAGGCTAAGACCGCATTGACTCAGTGCGGTATTCAGCCTCTCTGGTGTCAAGTCTGACTTTGAAAAAAAAAAAAAAATCCAAAATCAGACAGAGTGTTGACACCAGAGAGGCTAAGACCGCATTGACTCAGTGCGGTATTCAGCCTCTCTGGTGTCAAGTCTGACTTTGAAAAAAAAAAAAAAATCCAAAATCAGACAGAGTGTTGACACCAGAGAGGCTAAGACCGCATTGACTCAGTGCGGTATTCAGCCTCTCTGGTGTCAAGTCTGACTTTGAAAAAAAAAAAAAAAAATCCAAAATCAGACAGAGTGTTGACACCAGAGAGGCTAAGACCGCATTGACTCAGTGCGGTATTCAGCCTCTCTGGTGTCAAGTCTGACTTAGAAAAAAAAAAAAAAAATCCAAAATCAGACAGAGTGTTGACACCAGAGAGGCTAAGACCGCATTGACTCAGTGCGGTATTCAGCCTCTCTGGTGTCAAGTCTGACTTTGAAAAAAAAAAAAAAAAATCCAAAATCAGACAGAGTGTTGACACCAGAGAGGCTAAGACCGCATTGACTCAGTGCGGTATTCAGCCTCTCTGGTGTCAAGTCTGACTTAGAAAAAAAAAAAAAAATCCAAAATCAGACAGAGTGTTGACACCAGAGAGGCTAAGACCGCATTGACTCAGTGCGGTATTCAGCCTCTCTGGTGTCAAGTCTGACTTTGAAAAAAAAAAAAAAATCCAAAATCAGACAGAGTGTTGACACCAGAGAGGCTAAGACCGCATTGACTCAGTGCGGTATTCAGCCTCTCTGGTGTCAAGTCTGACTTAGAAAAAAAAAAAAAAAATCCAAAATCAGACAGAGTGTTGACACCAGAGAGGCTAAGACCGCATTGACTCAGTGCGGTATTCAGCCTCTCTGGTGTCAAGTCTGACTTTGAAAAAAAAAAAAAAAATCCAAAATCAGACAGAGTGTTGACACCAGAGAGGCTAAGACCGCATTGACTCAGTGCGGTATTCAGCCTCTCTGGTGTCAAGTCTGACTTAGAAAAAAAAAAAAAAAATCCAAAATCAGACAGAGTGTTGACACCAGAGAGGCTAAGACCGCATTGACTCAGTGCGGTATTCAGCCTCTCTGGTGTCAAGTCTGACTTTGAAAAAAAAAAAAAAAATCCAAAATCAGACAGAGTGTTGACACCAGAGAGGCTAAGACCGCATTGACTCAGTGCGGTATTCAGCCTCTCTGGTGTCAAGTCTGACTTGAAAAAAAAAAAAAAAAATCCAAAATCAGACAGAGTGTTGACACCAGAGAGGCTAAGACCGCATTGACTCAGTGCGGTATTCAGCCTCTCTGGTGTCAAGTCTGACTTTGAAAAAAAAAAAAAAAATCCAAAATCAGACAGAGTGTTGACACCAGAGAGGCTAAGACCGCATTGACTCAGTGCGGTATTCAGCCTCTCTGGTGTCAAGTCTGACTTTGAAAAAAAAAAAAAAATCCAAAATCAGACAGAGTGTTGACACCAGAGAGGCTAAGACCGCATTGACTCAGTGCGGTATTCAGCCTCTCTGGTGTCAAGTCTGACTTTGAAAAAAAAAAAAAAAATCCAAAATCAGACAGAGTGTTGACACCAGAGAGGCTAAGACCGCATTGACTCAGTGCGGTATTCAGCCTCTCTGGTGTCAAGTCTGACTTAGAAAAAAAAAAAAAAAATCCAAAATCAGACAGAGTGTTGACACCAGAGAGGCTAAGACCGCATTGACTCAGTGCGGTATTCAGCCTCTCTGGTGTCAAGTCTGACTTTGAAAAAAAAAAAAAAATCCAAAATCAGACAGAGTGTTGACACCAGAGAGGCTAAGACCGCATTGACTCAGTGCGGTATTCAGCCTCTCTGGTGTCAAGTCTGACTTAGAAAAAAAAAAAAAAATCCAAAATCAGACAGAGTGTTGACACCAGAGAGGCTAAGACCGCATTGACTCAGTGCGGTATTCAGCCTCTCTGGTGTCAAGTCTGACTTTGAAAAAAAAAAAAAAATCCAAAATCAGACAGAGTGTTGACACCAGAGAGGCTAAGACCGCATTGACTCAGTGCGGTATTCAGCCTCTCTGGTGTCAAGTCTGACTTTGAAAAAAAAAAAAAAAATCCAAAATCAGACAGAGTGTTGACACCAGAGAGGCTAAGACCGCATTGACTCAGTGCGGTATTCAGCCTCTCTGGTGTCAAGTCTGACTTTGAAAAAAAAAAAAAAAATCCAAAATCAGACAGAGTGTTGACACCAGAGAGGCTAAGACCGCATTGACTCAGTGCGGTATTCAGCCTCTCTGGTGTCAAGTCTGACTTAGAAAAAAAAAAAAAAATCCAAAATCAGACAGAGTGTTGACACCAGAGAGGCTAAGACCGCATTGACTCAGTGCGGTATTCAGCCTCTCTGGTGTCAAGTCTGACTTTGAAAAAAAAAAAAAAAATCCAAAATCAGACAGAGTGTTGACACCAGAGAGGCTAAGACCGCATTGACTCAGTGCGGTATTCAGCCTCTCTGGTGTCAAGTCTGACTTTGAAAAAAAAAAAAAAAATCCAAAATCAGACAGAGTGTTGACACCAGAGAGGCTAAGACCGCATTGACTCAGTGCGGTATTCAGCCTCTCTGGTGTCAAGTCTGACTTTGAAAAAAAAAAAAAAATCCAAAATCAGACAGAGTGTTGACACCAGAGAGGCTAAGACCGCATTGACTCAGTGCGGTATTCAGCCTCTCTGGTGTCAAGTCTGACTTTGAAAAAAAAAAAAAAAATCCAAAATCAGACAGAGTGTTGACACCAGAGAGGCTAAGACCGCATTGACTCAGTGCGGTATTCAGCCTCTCTGGTGTCAAGTCTGACTTAGAAAAAAAAAAAAAAAATCCAAAATCAGACAGAGTGTTGACACCAGAGAGGCTAAGACCGCATTGACTCAGTGCGGTATTCAGCCTCTCTGGTGTCAAGTCTGACTTAGAAAAAAAAAAAAAAATCCAAAATCAGACAGAGTGTTGACACCAGAGAGGCTAAGACCGCATTGACTCAGTGCGGTATTCAGCCTCTCTGGTGTCAAGTCTGACTTTGAAAAAAAAAAAAAAATCCAAAATCAGACAGAGTGTTGACACCAGAGAGGCTAAGACCGCATTGACTCAGTGCGGTATTCAGCCTCTCTGGTGTCAAGTCTGACTTAGAAAAAAAAAAAAAAATCCAAAATCAGACAGAGTGTTGACACCAGAGAGGCTAAGACCGCATTGACTCAGTGCGGTATTCAGCCTCTCTGGTGTCAAGTCTGACTTTGAAAAAAAAAAAAAAAAATCCAAAATCAGACAGAGTGTTGACACCAGAGAGGCTAAGACCGCATTGACTCAGTGCGGTATTCAGCCTCTCTGGTGTCAAGTCTGACTTAGAAAAAAAAAAAAAAAATCCAAAATCAGACAGAGTGTTGACACCAGAGAGGCTAAGACCGCATTGACTCAGTGCGGTATTCAGCCTCTCTGGTGTCAAGTCTGACTTTGAAAAAAAAAAAAAATCCAAAATCAGACAGAGTGTTGACACCAGAGAGGCTAAGACCGCATTGACTCAGTGCGGTATTCAGCCTCTCTGGTGTCAAGTCTGACTTTGAAAAAAAAAAAAAAAATCCAAAATCAGACAGAGTGTTGACACCAGAGAGGCTAAGACCGCATTGACTCAGTGCGGTATTCAGCCTCTCTGGTGTCAAGTCTGACTTAGAAAAAAAAAAAAAAAATCCAAAATCAGACAGAGTGTTGACACCAGAGAGGCTAAGACCGCATTGACTCAGTGCGGTATTCAGCCTCTCTGGTGTCAAGTCTGACTTTGAAAAAAAAAAAAAAATCCAAAATCAGACAGAGTGTTGACACCAGAGAGGCTAAGACCGCATTGACTCAGTGCGGTATTCAGCCTCTCTGGTGTCAAGTCTGACTTTGAAAAAAAAAAAAAAAATCCAAAATCAGACAGAGTGTTGACACCAGAGAGGCTAAGACCGCATTGACTCAGTGCGGTATTCAGCCTCTCTGGTGTCAAGTCTGACTTAGAAAAAAAAAAAAAAATCCAAAATCAGACAGAGTGTTGACACCAGAGAGGCTAAGACCGCATTGACTCAGTGCGGTATTCAGCCTCTCTGGTGTCAAGTCTGACTTAGAAAAAAAAAAAAAAAATCCAAAATCAGACAGAGTGTTGACACCAGAGAGGCTAAGACCGCATTGACTCAGTGCGGTATTCAGCCTCTCTGGTGTCAAGTCTGACTTTGAAAAAAAAAAAAAAATCCAAAATCAGACAGAGTGTTGACACCAGAGAGGCTAAGACCGCATTGACTCAGTGCGGTATTCAGCCTCTCTGGTGTCAAGTCTGACTTTGAAAAAAAAAAAAAAAATCCAAAATCAGACAGAGTGTTGACACCAGAGAGGCTAAGACCGCATTGACTCAGTGCGGTATTCAGCCTCTCTGGTGTCAAGTCTGACTTTGAAAAAAAAAAAAAAAATCCAAAATCAGACAGAGTGTTGACACCAGAGAGGCTAAGACCGCATTGACTCAGTGCGGTATTCAGCCTCTCTGGTGTCAAGTCTGACTTAGAAAAAAAAAAAAAAATCCAAAATCAGACAGAGTGTTGACACCAGAGAGGCTAAGACCGCATTGACTCAGTGCGGTATTCAGCCTCTCTGGTGTCAAGTCTGACTTTGAAAAAAAAAAAAAAAATCCAAAATCAGACAGAGTGTTGACACCAGAGAGGCTAAGACCGCATTGACTCAGTGCGGTATTCAGCCTCTCTGGTGTCAAGTCTGACTTTGAAAAAAAAAAAAAAAATCCAAAATCAGACAGAGTGTTGACACCAGAGAGGCTAAGACCGCATTGACTCAGTGCGGTATTCAGCCTCTCTGGTGTCAAGTCTGACTTTGAAAAAAAAAAAAAAAATCCAAATCAGACAGAGTGTTGACACCAGAGAGGCTAAGACCGCATTGACTCAGTGCGGTATTCAGCCTCTCTGGTGTCAAGTCTGACTTAGAAAAAAAAAAAAAAAATCCAAAATCAGACAGAGTGTTGACACCAGAGAGGCTAAGACCGCATTGACTCAGTGCGGTATTCAGCCTCTCTGGTGTCAAGTCTGACTTTGAAAAAAAAAAAAAAAATCCAAAATCAGACAGAGTGTTGACACCAGAGAGGCTAAGACCGCATTGACTCAGTGCGGTATTCAGCCTCTCTGGTGTCAAGTCTGACTTAGAAAAAAAAAAAAAAAATCCAAAATCAGACAGAGTGTTGACACCAGAGAGGCTAAGACCGCATTGACTCAGTGCGGTATTCAGCCTCTCTGGTGTCAAGTCTGACTTTGAAAAAAAAAAAAAAAATCCAAAATCAGACAGAGTGTTGACACCAGAGAGGCTAAGACCGCATTGACTCAGTGCGGTATTCAGCCTCTCTGGTGTCAAGTCTGACTTTGAAAAAAAAAAAAAAAAATCCAAAATCAGACAGAGTGTTGACACCAGAGAGGCTAAGACCGCATTGACTCAGTGCGGTATTCAGCCTCTCTGGTGTCAAGTCTGACTTTGAAAAAAAAAAAAAAATCCAAAATCAGACAGAGTGTTGACACCAGAGAGGCTAAGACCGCATTGACTCAGTGCGGTATTCAGCCTCTCTGGTGTCAAGTCTGACTTAGAAAAAAAAAAAAAAAATCCAAAATCAGACAGAGTGTTGACACCAGAGAGGCTAAGACCGCATTGACTCAGTGCGGTATTCAGCCTCTCTGGTGTCAAGTCTGACTTTGAAAAAAAAAAAAAAAATCCAAAATCAGACAGAGTGTTGACACCAGAGAGGCTAAGACCGCATTGACTCAGTGCGGTATTCAGCCTCTCTGGTGTCAAGTCTGACTTAGAAAAAAAAAAAAAAATCCAAAATCAGACAGAGTGTTGACACCAGAGAGGCTAAGACCGCATTGACTCAGTGCGGTATTCAGCCTCTCTGGTGTCAAGTCTGACTTTGAAAAAAAAAAAAAAAATCCAAAATCAGACAGAGTGTTGACACCAGAGAGGCTAAGACCGCATTGACTCAGTGCGGTATTCAGCCTCTCTGGTGTCAAGTCTGACTTTGAAAAAAAAAAAAAAAATCCAAAATCAGACAGAGTGTGACACCAGAGAGGCTAAGACCGCATTGACTCAGTGCGGTATTCAGCCTCTCTGGTGTCAAGTCTGACTTTGAAAAAAAAAAAAAAAAATCCAAAATCAGACAGAGTGTTGACACCAGAGAGGCTAAGACCGCATTGACTCAGTGCGGTATTCAGCCTCTCTGGTGTCAAGTCTGACTTAGAAAAAAAAAAAAAAAATCCAAAATCAGACAGAGTGTTGACACCAGAGAGGCTAAGACCGCATTGACTCAGTGCGGTATTCAGCCTCTCTGGTGTCAAGTCTGACTTAGAAAAAAAAAAAAAAATCCAAAATCAGACAGAGTGTTGACACCAGAGAGGCTAAGACCGCATTGACTCAGTGCGGTATTCAGCCTCTCTGGTGTCAAGTCTGACTTTGAAAAAAAAAAAAAAAAATCCAAAATCAGACAGAGTGTTGACACCAGAGAGGCTAAGACCGCATTGACTCAGTGCGGTATTCAGCCTCTCTGGTGTCAAGTCTGACTTTGAAAAAAAAAAAAAAAAATCCAAAATCAGACAGAGTGTTGACACCAGAGAGGCTAAGACCGCATTGACTCAGTGCGGTATTCAGCCTCTCTGGTGTCAAGTCTGACTTTGAAAAAAAAAAAAAAAATCCAAAATCAGACAGAGTGTTGACACCAGAGAGGCTAAGACCGCATTGACTCAGTGCGGTATTCAGCCTCTCTGGTGTCAAGTCTGACTTTGAAAAAAAAAAAAAAAATCCAAAATCAGACAGAGTGTTGACACCAGAGAGGCTAAGACCGCATTGACTCAGTGCGGTATTCAGCCTCTCTGGTGTCAAGTCTGACTTTGAAAAAAAAAAAAAAATCCAAAATCAGACAGAGTGTTGACACCAGAGAGGCTAAGACCGCATTGACTCAGTGCGGTATTCAGCCTCTCTGGTGTCAAGTCTGACTTAGAAAAAAAAAAAAAAAAAAATCCAAAATCAGACAGAGTGTTGACACCAGAGAGGCTAAGACCGCATTGACTCAGTGCGGTATTCAGCCTCTCTGGTGTCAAGTCTGACTTGAAAAAAAAAAAAAAATCCAAAATCAGACAGAGTGTTGACACCAGAGAGGCTAAGACCGCATTGACTCAGTGCGGTATTCAGCCTCTCTGGTGTCAAGTCTGACTTTGAAAAAAAAAAAAAAATCCAAAATCAGACAGAGTGTTGACACCAGAGAGGCTAAGACCGCATTGACTCAGTGCGGTATTCAGCCTCTCTGGTGTCAAGTCTGACTTAGAAAAAAAAAAAAAAATCCAAAATCAGACAGAGTGTTGACACCAGAGAGGCTAAGACCGCATTGACTCAGTGCGGTATTCAGCCTCTCTGGTGTCAAGTCTGACTTTGAAAAAAAAAAAAAAAATCCAAAATCAGACAGAGTGTTGACACCAGAGAGGCTAAGACCGCATTGACTCAGTGCGGTATTCAGCCTCTCTGGTGTCAAGTCTGACTTAGAAAAAAAAAAAAAAATCCAAAATCAGACAGAGTGTTGACACCAGAGAGGCTAAGACCGCATTGACTCAGTGCGGTATTCAGCCTCTCTGGTGTCAAGTCTGACTTTGAAAAAAAAAAAAAAAATCCAAAATCAGACAGAGTGTTGACACCAGAGAGGCTAAGACCGCATTGACTCAGTGCGGTATTCAGCCTCTCTGGTGTCAAGTCTGACTTTGAAAAAAAAAAAAAAAATCCAAAATCAGACAGAGTGTTGACACCAGAGAGGCTAAGACCGCATTGACTCAGTGCGGTATTCAGCCTCTCTGGTGTCAAGTCTGACTTAGAAAAAAAAAAAAAAAATCCAAAATCAGACAGAGTGTTGACACCAGAGAGGCTAAGACCGCATTGACTCAGTGCGGTATTCAGCCTCTCTGGTGTCAAGTCTGACTTTGAAAAAAAAAAAAAAAATCCAAAATCAGACAGAGTGTTGACACCAGAGAGGCTAAGACCGCATTGACTCAGTGCGGTATTCAGCCTCTCTGGTGTCAAGTCTGACTTAGAAAAAAAAAAAAAAAATCCAAAATCAGACAGAGTGTTGACACCAGAGAGGCTAAGACCGCATTGACTCAGTGCGGTATTCAGCCTCTCTGGTGTCAAGTCTGACTTTGAAAAAAAAAAAAAAAATCCAAAATCAGACAGAGTGTTGACACCAGAGAGGCTAAGACCGCATTGACTCAGTGCGGTATTCAGCCTCTCTGGTGTCAAGTCTGACTTAGAAAAAAAAAAAAAAAACCAAAATCAGACAGAGTGTTGACACCAGAGAGGCTAAGACCGCATTGACTCAGTGCGGTATTCAGCCTCTCTGGTGTCAAGTCTGACTTTGAAAAAAAAAAAAAAATCCAAAATCAGACAGAGTGTTGACACCAGAGAGGCTAAGACCGCATTGACTCAGTGCGGTATTCAGCCTCTCTGGTGTCAAGTCTGACTTAGAAAAAAAAAAAAAAATCCAAAATCAGACAGAGTGTTGACACCAGAGAGGCTAAGACCGCATTGACTCAGTGCGGTATTCAGCCTCTCTGGTGTCAAGTCTGACTTAGAAAAAAAAAAAAAAATCCAAAATCAGACAGAGTGTTGACACCAGAGAGGCTAAGACCGCATTGACTCAGTGCGGTATTCAGCCTCTCTGGTGTCAAGTCTGACTTTGAAAAAAAAAAAAAAAATCCAAAATCAGACAGAGTGTTGACACCAGAGAGGCTAAGACCGCATTGACTCAGTGCGGTATTCAGCCTCTCTGGTGTCAAGTCTGACTTAGAAAAAAAAAAAAAAAATCCAAAATCAGACAGAGTGTTGACACCAGAGAGGCTAAGACCGCATTGACTCAGTGCGGTATTCAGCCTCTCTGGTGTCAAGTCTGACTTTGAAAAAAAAAAAAAAAATCCAAAATCAGACAGAGTGTTGACACCAGAGAGGCTAAGACCGCATTGACTCAGTGCGGTATTCAGCCTCTCTGGTGTCAAGTCTGACTTAGAAAAAAAAAAAAAAAAATCCAAAATCAGACAGAGTGTTGACACCAGAGAGGCTAAGACCCGCATTGACTCAGTGCGGTATTCAGCCTCTCTGGTGTCAAGTCTGACTTTGAAAAAAAAAAAAAAAAATCCAAAATCAGACAGAGTGTTGACACCAGAGAGGCTAAGACCGCATTGACTCAGTGCGGTATTCAGCCTCTCTGGTGTCAAGTCTGACTTTGAAAAAAAAAAAAAAAAATCCAAAATCAGACAGAGTGTTGACACCAGAGAGGCTAAGACCGCATTGACTCAGTGCGGTATTCAGCCTCTCTGTGTCAAGTCTGACTTTGAAAAAAAAAAAAAAAAATCCAAAATCAGACAGAGTGTTGACACCAGAGAGGCTAAGACCGCATTGACTCAGTGCGGTATTCAGCCTCTCTGGTGTCAAGTCTGACTTAGAAAAAAAAAAAAAAAAATCCAAAATCAGACAGAGTGTTGACACCAGAGAGGCTAAGACCGCATTGACTCAGTGCGGTATTCAGCCTCTCTGGTGTCAAGTCTGACTTTGAAAAAAAAAAAAAAAATCCAAAATCAGACAGAGTGTTGACACCAGAGAGGCTAAGACCGCATTGACTCAGTGCGGTATTCAGCCTCTCTGGTGTCAAGTCTGACTTTGAAAAAAAAAAAAAAAATCCAAAATCAGACAGAGTGTTGACACCAGAGAGGCTAAGACCGCATTGACTCAGTGCGGTATTCAGCCTCTCTGGTGTCAAGTCTGACTTAGAAAAAAAAAAAAAAATCCAAAATCAGACAGAGTGTTGACACCAGAGAGGCTAAGACCGCATTGACTCAGTGCGGTATTCAGCCTCTCTGGTGTCAAGTCTGACTTTGAAAAAAAAAAAAAAAATCCAAAATCAGACAGAGTGTTGACACCAGAGAGGCTAAGACCGCATTGACTCAGTGCGGTATTCAGCCTCTCTGGTGTCAAGTCTGACTTAGAAAAAAAAAAAAAAATCCAAAATCAGACAGAGTGTTGACACCAGAGAGGCTAAGACCGCATTGACTCAGTGCGGTATTCAGCCTCTCTGGTGTCAAGTCTGACTTTGAAAAAAAAAAAAAAATCCAAAATCAGACAGAGTGTTGACACCAGAGAGGCTAAGACCGCATTGACTCAGTGCGGTATTCAGCCTCTCTGGTGTCAAGTCTGACTTTGAAAAAAAAAAAAAAAATCCAAAATCAGACAGAGTGTTGACACCAGAGAGGCTAAGACCGCATTGACTCAGTGCGGTATTCAGCCGCCTCTCTGGTGTCAAGTCTGACTTTGAAAAAAAAAAAAAAATCCAAAATCAGACAGAGTGTTGACACCAGAGAGGCTAAGACCGCATTGACTCAGTGCGGTATTCAGCCTCTCTGGTGTCAAGTCTGACTTTGAAAAAAAAAAAAAAAATCCAAAATCAGACAGAGTGTTGAGACCAGAGAGGCTAAGACCGCATTGACTCAGTGCGGTATTCAGCCTCTCTGGTGTCAAGTCTGACTTTGAAAAAAAAAAAAAAAATCCAAAATCAGACAGAGTGTTGAGACCAGAGAGGCTAAGACCGCATTGACTCAGTGCGGTATTCAGCCTCTCTGGTGTCAAGTCTGACTTTGAAAAAAAAAAAAAAAATCCAAAATCAGACAGAGTGTTGACACCAGAGAGGCTAAGACCGCATTGACTCAGTGCGGTATTCAGCCTCTCTGGTGTCAAGTCTGACTTTGAAAAAAAAAAAAAAAATCCAAAATCAGACAGAGTGTTGAGACCAGAGAGGCTAAGACCGCATTGACTCAGTGCGGTATTCAGCCTCTCTGGTGTCAAGTCTGACTTTGAAAAAAAAAAAAAAATCCAAAATCAGACAGAGTGTTGAGACCAGAGAGGCTAAGACCGCATTGACTCAGTGCGGTATTCAGCCTCTCTGGTGTCAAGTCTGACTTTGAAAAAAAAAAAAAAAATCCAAAATCAGACAGAGTGTTGACACCAGAGAGGCTAAGACCGCATTGACTCAGTGCGGTATTCAGCCTCTCTGGTGTCAAGTCTGACTTTGAAAAAAAAAAAAAAAATCCAAAATCAGACAGAGTGTTGACACCAGAGAGGCTAAGACCGCATTGACTCAGTGCGGTATTCAGCCTCTCTGGTGTCAAGTCTGACTTTGAAAAAAAAAAAAAAATCCAAAATCAGACAGAGTGTTGACACCAGAGAGGCTAAGACCGCATTGACTCAGTGCGGTATTCAGCCTCTCTGGTGTCAAGTCTGACTTTGAAAAAAAAAAAAAAATCCAAAATCAGACAGAGTGTTGACACCAGAGAGGCTAAGACCGCATTGACTCAGTGCGGTATTCAGCCTCTCTGGTGTCAAGTCTGACTTGAAAAAAAAAAAAAAAATCCAAAATCAGACAGAGTGTTGACACCAGAGAGGCTAAGACCGCATTGACTCAGTGCGGTATTCAGCCTCTCTGGTGTCAAGTCTGACTTTGAAAAAAAAAAAAAAATCCAAAATCAGACAGAGTGTTGAGACCAGAGAGGCTAAGACCGCATTGACTCAGTGCGGTATTCAGCCTCTCTGGTGTCAAGTCTGACTTTGAAAAAAAAAAAAAAAATCCAAAATCAGACAGAGTGTTGACACCAGAGAGGCTAAGACCGCATTGACTCAGTGCGGTATTCAGCCTCTCTGGTGTCAAGTCTGACTTTGAAAAAAAAAAAAAAAATCCAAAATCAGACAGAGTGTTGACACCAGAGAGGCTAAGACCGCATTGACTCAGTGCGGTATTCAGCCTCTCTGGGTCAAGTCTGACTTTGAAAAAAAAAAAAAAATCCAAAATCAGACAGAGTGTTGACACCAGAGAGGCTAAGACCGCATTGACTCAGTGCGGTATTCAGCCTCTCTGGTGTCAAGTCTGACTTTGAAAAAAAAAAAAAAAATCCAAAATCAGACAGAGTGTTGACACCAGAGAGGCTAAGACCGCATTGACTCAGTGCGGTATTCAGCCTCTCTGGTGTCAAGTCTGACTTTGAAAAAAAAAAAAAAAATCCAAAATCAGACAGAGTGTTGACACCAGAGAGGCTAAGACCGCATTGACTCAGTGCGGTATTCAGCCTCTCTGGTGTCAAGTCTGACTTTGAAAAAAAAAAAAAAAAATCCAAAATCAGACAGAGTGTTGACACCAGAGAGGCTAAGACCGCATTGACTCAGTGCGGTATTCAGCCTCTCTGGTGTCAAGTCTGACTTTGAAAAAAAAAAAAAAATCCAAAATCAGACAGAGTGTTGAGACCAGAGAGGCTAAGACCGCATTGACTCAGTGCGGTATTCAGCCTCTCTGGTGTCAAGTCTGACTTTGAAAAAAAAAAAAAAAAATCCAAAATCAGACAGAGTGTTGAGACCAGAGAGGCTAAGACCGCATTGACTCAGTGCGGTATTCAGCCTCTCTGGTGTCAAGTCTGACTTTGAAAAAAAAAAAAAAATCCAAAATCAGACAGAGTGTTGAGACCAGAGAGGCTAAGACCGCATTGACTCAGTGCGGTATTCAGCCTCTCTGGTGTCAAGTCTGACTTTGGAAAAAAAAAAAAAATCCAAAATCAGACAGAGTGTTGAGACCAGAGAGGCTAAGACTGCATTGACTCAGTGCGGTATTCAGCCTCTCTGGTTTCAAGTCTGATTTTGGAAAAAAAAAAAAAAAAAATCCAAAATCAGACAGAGTGTTGACACCAGAGAGGCTAAGACCGCATTGACTCAGTGCGGTATTCAGCTTCTCTGGTGTCAAGTCTGATTTTGGAAAAAAAAAAAAAAAAAAAAAAATCAGACAGAGTGTTGAGACCAGAGAGGCTAAGACCGCATTGACTCAGTGCGGTATTCAGCCTCTCTGGTGTCAAGTCTGATTTTGGGAAAAAAAAAAAAAAATCCAAAATCAGACCGAGTGTTGAGACCAGAGAGGCTAAGACCGCATTGACTCAGTGCGGTATTCAGCCTCTCTGGTGTCAAGTCTGATTTTGGAAAAAAAAAAAAAATCCAAAATCAGACAGAGTGTTGACACCAGAGAGGCTAAGACCGCATTGACTCAGTGCGGTATTCAGCCTCTCTGGTGTCAAGTCTGACTTTGAAAAAAAAAAAAAAAATCCAAAATCAGACAGAGTGTTGAGACCAGAGAGGCTAAGACCGCATTGACTCAGTGCGGTATTCAGCCTCTCTGGTGTCAAGTCTGACTTTGAAAAAAAAAAAAAAAATCCAAAATCAGACAGAGTGTTGAGACCAGAGAGGCTAAGACCGCATTGACTCAGTGCGGTATTCAGCCTCTCTGGTGTCAAGTCTGACTTTGAAAAAAAAAAAAAAATCCAAAATCAGACAGAGTGTTGACACCAGAGAGGCTAAGACCGCATTGACTCAGTGCGGTATTCAGCCTCTCTGGTGTCAAGTCTGACTTTGAAAAAAAAAAAAAAAATCCAAAATCAGACAGAGTGTTGAGACCAGAGAGGCTAAGACCGCATTGACTCAGTGCGGTATTCAGCCTCTCTGGTGTCAAGTCTGACTTTGAAAAAAAAAAAAAAATCCAAAATCAGACAGAGTGTTGAGACCAGAGAGGCTAAGACCGCATTGACTCAGTGCGGTATTCAGCCTCTCTGGTGTCAAGTCTGACTTTGGAAAAAAAAAAAAAATCCAAAATCAGACAGAGTGTTGAGACCAGAGAGGCTAAGACCGCATTGACTCAGTGCGGTATTCAGCCTCTCTGGTGTCAAGTCTGACTTTGAAAAAAAAAAAAAAAATCCAAAATCAGACAGAGTGTTGAGACCAGAGAGGCTAAGACCGCATTGACTCAGTGCGGTATTCAGCCTCTCTGGTGTCAAGTCTGACTTTGAAAAAAAAAAAAAAAATCCAAAATCAGACAGAGTGTTGACACCAGAGAGGCTAAGACCGCATTGACTCAGTGCGGTATTCAGCCTCTCTGGTGTCAAGTCTGACTTTGAAAAAAAAAAAAAAAATCCAAAATCAGACAGAGTGTTGAGACCAGAGAGGCTAAGACCGCATTGACTCAGTGCGGTATTCAGCCTCTCTGGTGTCAAGTCTGACTTTGAAAAAAAAAAAAAAAATCCAAAATCAGAGTGTTGACACCAGAGAGGCTAAGACCGCATTGACTCAGTGCGGTATTCAGCCTCTCTGGTGTCAAGTCTGACTTTGAAAAAAAAAAAAAAATCCAAAATCAGACAGAGTGTTGACACCAGAGAGGCTAAGACCGCATTGACTCAGTGCGGTATTCAGCCTCTCTGGTGTCAAGTCTGACTTTGAAAAAAAAAAAAAAAATCCAAAATCAGACAGAGTGTTGAGACCAGAGAGGCTAAGACCGCATTGACTCAGTGCGGTATTCAGCCTCTCTGGTGTCAAGTCTGACTTTGAAAAAAAAAAAAAAAATCCAAAATCAGACAGAGTGTTGAGACCAGAGAGGCTAAGACCGCATTGACTCAGTGCGGTATTCAGCCTCTCTGGTGTCAAGTCTGACTTTGGAAAAAAAAAAAAAATCCAAAATCAGACAGAGTGTTGAGACCAGAGAGGCTAAGACTGCATTGACTCAGTGCGGTATTCAGCCTCTCTGGTTTCAAGTCTGATTTTGGAAAAAAAAAAAAAAAAATCCAAAATCAGACAGAGTGTTGACACCAGAGAGGCTAAGACCGCATTGACTCAGTGCGGTATTCAGCTTCTCTGGTGTCAAGTCTGATTTTGGAAAAAAAAAAAAAAAAAACAAAATCAGACAGAGTGTTGAGACCAGAGAGGCTAAGACCGCATTGACTCAGTGCGGTATTCAGCCTCTCTGGTGTCAAGTCTGATTTTGGGAAAAAAAAAAAAAAATCCAAAATCAGACCGAGTGTTGAGACCAGAGAGGCTAAGACCGCATTGACTCAGTGCGGTATTCAGCCTCTCTGGTGTCAAGTCTGATTTTGGAAAAAAAAAAAAAATCCAAAATCAGACAGAGTGTTGACACCAGAGAGGCTAAGACCGCATTGACTCAGTGCGGTATTCAGCCTCTCTGGTGTCAAGTCTGACTTTGAAAAAAAAAAAAAAAATCCAAAATCAGACAGAGTGTTGAGACCAGAGAGGCTAAGACCGCATTGACTCAGTGCGGTATTCAGCCTCTCTGGTGTCAAGTCTGACTTTGAAAAAAAAAAAAAAAATCCAAAATCAGACAGAGTGTTGAGACCAGAGAGGCTAAGACCGCATTGACTCAGTGCGGTATTCAGCCTCTCTGGTGTCAAGTCTGACTTTGAAAAAAAAAAAAAAAAATCCAAAATCAGACAGAGTGTTGAGACCAGAGAGGCTAAGACCGCATTGACTCAGTGCGGTATTCAGCCTCTCTGGTGTCAAGTCTGACTTTGAAAAAAAAAAAAAAATCCAAAATCAGACAGAGTGTTGACACCAGAGAGGCTAAGACCGCATTGACTCAGTGCGGTATTCAGCCTCTCTGGTGTCAAGTCTGACTTTGAAAAAAAAAAAAAAAATCCAAAATCAGACAGAGTGTTGAGACCAGAGAGGCTAAGACCGCATTGACTCAGTGCGGTATTCAGCCTCTCTGGTGTCAAGTCTGACTTTGAAAAAAAAAAAAAATCCAAAATCAGACAGAGTGTTGAGACCAGAGAGGCTAAGACCGCATTGACTCAGTGCGGTATTCAGCCTCTCTGGTGTCAAGTCTGACTTTGGAAAAAAAAAAAAAATCCAAAATCAGACAGAGTGTTGAGACCAGAGAGGCTAAGACCGCATTGACTCAGTGCGGTATTCAGCCTCTCTGGTGTCAAGTCTGACTTTGAAAAAAAAAAAAAAAATCCAAAATCAGACAGAGTGTTGAGACCAGAGAGGCTAAGACCGCATTGACTCAGTGCGGTATTCAGCCTCTCTGGTGTCAAGTCTGACTTTGAAAAAAAAAAAAAAAATCCAAAATCAGACAGAGTGTTGACACCAGAGAGGCTAAGACCGCATTGACTCAGTGCGGTATTCAGCCTCTCTGGTGTCAAGTCTGACTTTGAAAAAAAAAAAAAAAATCCAAAATCAGACAGAGTGTTGAGACCAGAGAGGCTAAGACCGCATTGACTCAGTGCGGTATTCAGCCTCTCTGGTGTCAAGTCTGACTTTGAAAAAAAAAAAAAAAATCCAAAATCAGACAGAGTGTTGAGACCAGAGAGGCTAAGACCGCATTGACTCAGTGCGGTATTCAGCCTCTCTGGTGTCAAGTCTGACTTTGAAAAAAAAAAAAAAAATCCAAAATCAGACAGAGTGTTGACACCAGAGAGGCTAAGACCGCATTGACTCAGTGCGGTATTCAGCCTCTCTGGTGTCAAGTCTGACTTTGAAAAAAAAAAAAAAAATCCAAAATCAGACAGAGTGTTGAGACCAGAGAGGCTAAGACCGCATTGACTCAGTGCGGTATTCAGCCTCTCTGGTGTCAAGTCTGACTTTGAAAAAAAAAAAAAAAATCCAAAATCAGACAGAGTGTTGAGACCAGAGAGGCTAAGACCGCATTGACTCAGTGCGGTATTCAGCCTCTCTGGTGTCAAGTCTGACTTTGAAAAAAAAAAAAAAAATCCAAAATCAGACAGAGTGTTGACACCAGAGAGGCTAAGACCGCATTGACTCAGTGCGGTATTCAGCCTCTCTGGTGTCAAGTCTGACTTTGAAAAAAAAAAAAAAAATCCAAAATCAGACAGAGTGTTGACACCAGAGAGGCTAAGACCGCATTGACTCAGTGCGGTATTCAGCCTCTCTGGTGTCAAGTCTGACTTTGAAAAAAAAAAAAAAAATCCAAAATCAGACAGAGTGTTGACACCAGAGAGGCTAAGACCGCATTGACTCAGTGCGGTATTCAGCCTCTCTGGTGTCAAGTCTGACTTTGAAAAAAAAAAAAAAAATCCAAAATCAGACAGAGTGTTGACACCAGAGAGGCTAAGACCGCATTGACTCAGTGCGGTATTCAGCCTCTCTGGTGTCAAGTCTGACTTTGAAAAAAAAAAAAAAAATCCAAAATCAGACAGAGTGTTGACACCAGAGAGGCTAAGACCGCATTGACTCAGTGCGGTATTCAGCCTCTCTGGTGTCAAGTCTGACTTTGAAAAAAAAAAAAAAAATCCAAAATCAGACAGAGTGTTGACACCAGAGAGGCTAAGACCGCATTGACTCAGTGCGGTATTCAGCCTCTCTGGTGTCAAGTCTGACTTTGAAAAAAAAAAAAAAAAATCCAAAATCAGACAGAGTGTTGAGACCAGAGAGGCTAAGACCGCATTGACTCAGTGCGGTATTCAGCCTCTCTGGTGTCAAGTCTGACTTTGAAAAAAAAAAAAAAAAATCCAAAATCAGACAGAGTGTTGAGACCAGAGAGGCTAAGACCGCATTGACTCAGTGCGGTATTCAGCCTCTCTGGTGTCAAGTCTGACTTTGAAAAAAAAAAAAAAAATCCAAAATCAGACAGAGTGTTGAGACCAGAGAGGCTAAGACCGCATTGACTCAGTGCGGTATTCAGCCTCTCTGGTGTCAAGTCTGACTTTGGAAAAAAAAAAAAAATCCAAAATCAGACAGAGTGTTGAGACCAGAGAGGCTAAGACTGCATTGACTCAGTGCGGTATTCAGCCTCTCTGGTTTCAAGTCTGATTTTGGAAAAAAAAAAAAAAAAATCCAAAATCAGACAGAGTGTTGACACCAGAGAGGCTAAGACCGCATTGACTCAGTGCGGTATTCAGCTTCTCTGGTGTCAAGTCTGATTTTGGAAAAAAAAAAAAAAAAACCAAAATCAGACAGAGTGTTGAGACCAGAGAGGCTAAGACCGCATTGACTCAGTGCGGTATTCAGCCTCTCTGGTGTCAAGTCTGATTTTGGGAAAAAAAAAAAAAAATCCAAAATCAGACCGAGTGTTGAGACCAGAGAGGCTAAGACCGCATTGACTCAGTGCGGTATTCAGCCTCTCTGGTGTCAAGTCTGATTTTGGAAAAAAAAAAAAAATCCAAAATCAGACAGAGTGTTGACACCAGAGAGGCTAAGACCGCATTGACTCAGTGCGGTATTCAGCCTCTCTGGTGTCAAGTCTGACTTTGAAAAAAAAAAAAAAAATCCAAAATCAGACAGAGTGTTGAGACCAGAGAGGCTAAGACCGCATTGACTCAGTGCGGTATTCAGCCTCTCTGGTGTCAAGTCTGACTTTGAAAAAAAAAAAAAAATCCAAAATCAGACAGAGTGTTGAGACCAGAGAGGCTAAGACCGCATTGACTCAGTGCGGTATTCAGCCTCTCTGGTGTCAAGTCTGACTTTGAAAAAAAAAAAAAAAATCCAAAATCAGACAGAGTGTTGACACCAGAGAGGCTAAGACCGCATTGACTCAGTGCGGTATTCAGCCTCTCTGGTGTCAAGTCTGACTTTGAAAAAAAAAAAAAAAATCCAAAATCAGACAGAGTGTTGAGACCAGAGAGGCTAAGACCGCATTGACTCAGTGCGGTATTCAGCCTCTCTGGTGTCAAGTCTGACTTTGAAAAAAAAAAAAAAAATCCAAAATCAGACAGAGTGTTGAGACCAGAGAGGCTAAGACCGCATTGACTCAGTGCGGTATTCAGCCTCTCTGGTGTCAAGTCTGACTTTGAAAAAAAAAAAAAAATCCAAAATCAGACAGAGTGTTGACACCAGAGAGGCTAAGACCGCATTGACTCAGTGCGGTATTCAGCCTCTCTGGTGTCAAGTCTGACTTTGAAAAAAAAAAAAAAAATCCAAAATCAGACAGAGTGTTGAGACCAGAGAGGCTAAGACCGCATTGACTCAGTGCGGTATTCAGCCTCTCTGGTGTCAAGTCTGACTTTGAAAAAAAAAAAAAAATCCAAAATCAGACAGAGTGTTGAGACCAGAGAGGCTAAGACCGCATTGACTCAGTGCGGTATTCAGCCTCTCTGGTGTCAAGTCTGACTTTGGAAAAAAAAAAAAAAATCCAAAATCAGACAGAGTGTTGAGACCAGAGAGGCTAAGACCGCATTGACTCAGTGCGGTATTCAGCCTCTCTGGTGTCAAGTCTGACTTTGAAAAAAAAAAAAAAAATCCAAAATCAGACAGAGTGTTGAGACCAGAGAGGCTAAGACCGCATTGACTCAGTGCGGTATTCAGCCTCTCTGGTGTCAAGTCTGACTTTGAAAAAAAAAAAAAAAATCCAAAATCAGACAGAGTGTTGACACCAGAGAGGCTAAGACCGCATTGACTCAGTGCGGTATTCAGCCTCTCTGGTGTCAAGTCTGACTTTGAAAAAAAAAAAAAAAATCCAAAATCAGACAGAGTGTTGAGACCAGAGAGGCTAAGACCGCATTGACTCAGTGCGGTATTCAGCCTCTCTGGTGTCAAGTCTGACTTTGAAAAAAAAAAAAAAAATCCAAAATCAGACAGAGTGTTGAGACCAGAGAGGCTAAGACCGCATTGACTCAGTGCGGTATTCAGCCTCTCTGGTGTCAAGTCTGACTTTGAAAAAAAAAAAAAAAATCCAAAATCAGACAGAGTGTTGACACCAGAGAGGCTAAGACCGCATTGACTCAGTGCGGTATTCAGCCTCTCTGGTGTCAAGTCTGACTTTGAAAAAAAAAAAAAAAATCCAAAATCAGACAGAGTGTTGAGACCAGAGAGGCTAAGACCGCATTGACTCAGTGCGGTATTCAGCCTCTCTGGTGTCAAGTCTGACTTTGAAAAAAAAAAAAAAAATCCAAAATCAGACAGAGTGTTGAGACCAGAGAGGCTAAGACCGCATTGACTCAGTGCGGTATTCAGCCTCTCTGGTGTCAAGTCTGACTTTGAAAAAAAAAAAAAAAATCCAAAATCAGACAGAGTGTTGACACCAGAGAGGCTAAGACCGCATTGACTCAGTGCGGTATTCAGCCTCTCTGGTGTCAAGTCTGACTTTGAAAAAAAAAAAAAAAATCCAAAATCAGACAGAGTGTTGACACCAGAGAGGCTAAGACCGCATTGACTCAGTGCGGTATTCAGCCTCTCTGGTGTCAAGTCTGACTTTGAAAAAAAAAAAAAAAATCCAAAATCAGACAGAGTGTTGACACCAGAGAGGCTAAGACCGCATTGACTCAGTGCGGTATTCAGCCTCTCTGGTGTCAAGTCTGACTTTGAAAAAAAAAAAAAAAATCCAAAATCAGACAGAGTGTTGACTGTGGAGTCTCGTCAGCCTACCCCCTGACAGGTGAGAGCAGGAGGACAGCCAGCCACCACAGTGACGTCAGAGCAGGGGGATCCCAACAGAAACGCTGTCTGGGACGCGTCATCACTGATAGGTACTTCCCCAATTATGTCCTGAATCAGTGGGACCGCTAGCAGCCGGGCGCTGTTAGGAACAGAGCGCCCGGCTGGAACAGATCCCCAATCAGTGGCCCTAGAAAAACAGACGCCGCTCTGAAGCTCACTGTGTGGCCGGTTTTCCTCCAGGTGGAAGCGCTCCTTGCTGTCGGGCGGTAAGTCAGATTTCCACTCCTCTCCCTAAACATTCTCGTGTCATAAAATGATGTTGCCTGACAGACCCTCTCTCCTCTCGTCCACAGGCACGTTACGGGAGCACTTAAACGAGGAACGGAGCCCTGGCTACGTGGTGGGGAGCAAACCCCCTCACTGGCCCCAGGCTAACCCAGCCTACTTTAGTTATATATATTTCATGGACATACCCCGATAAGGGAAGAGTTTTCATTTTGGTGAATAAAACAACGCTTCGGCGTTTAAAACTGTTTTATGTGTCTTGGATTGAATCAGAGTTGCCACAAGTGGTGGAGAATGCAGGCACTCTGATTCAACGCCAACCGCACGCACCATGGAGCAAGCACAGGCTCTGGTGGCCCTAATCCAAAGCCAAACTGACCTACAGCAGGCAGTACACGAACTGATAAAAAAAATAGAGAAAGACGGCTCGACTTCCCGGGCTCCAGGAGATGTCCTCACTAAGCAGACCCCCGACGATGATATCGAGGCATACATGGAGCTCTTCGAAAGAACGGCGGTGCGAGAGGGATGGCCCGCAGCCCACTGGGGAGGCATCATCGCGCCCTTCCTCACGGGCCAGGCACAGAGGGTTTGCCGGGACATGTCCATGGGAGAGGCCCGCGACTTTGTGAAGCTGCGCACCGCCATCCTCGCCAGTTACGGCTACAGCCTTCCTGCTCGCGCACAAAGGTACCATGGCTGGAGGTACACCCCGGACCAACCGCCCCGCTCCCAAGTCGCCGATTTGCTGAGGCTCACCCAGAGTTGGCTCACCTCCACCGGGGAGCCCCCGTGGATAGAACGCCTCGTAATAGACAGATGTATCCGCTCCTTGCCGCCCGACGCCCGAAAATATGCTGCCCAGGTGAGCCCCTCATCGCTGAACGCATTGGTGGCCTTGCTAGAGAACCACCAAGTCAGCGCCGACATGATGCGCCACACGCAGAACGAGCCCCTCCGAAAGCCCGCCATAGCCGACAGACCCAGCCGAGACAGCCGACGCCGGCCACCGCCGCTACAGCCCCCGACCCAGAGGGACCCTCGTGCCCAGGCCGACCGAGTGAGTCGGCAGCTGAGGAGGTGCTATGTCTGCGGACAAGAGGACCACCTCTCCTGGTCCTGCCCCGACCGGGATGTGTCGATGCCTTCCGCCGCCGGAGACGAACCACGGCCCTCCCTCCACACCGGAGGAGGCCCTCGCCAGCAGGCGACACTGCCGGTCCGGGTGGGCCGCATCGACACCCACGCCCTCCTAGACTCCGGTAGTGTGGTGACGCTCGTGCGGGCTGACCTCGTGGAGGTCCTCACTACAGAGACAATGCCGG
The DNA here is from genome assembly GCF_964638095.1 of Poromitra crassiceps. Taxonomy (NCBI): domain Eukaryota; kingdom Metazoa; phylum Chordata; class Actinopteri; order Beryciformes; family Melamphaidae; genus Poromitra; species Poromitra crassiceps. The sequence continues at coordinate 25,331 of NW_028151364.1, forward strand.
TGACGTGCGTCCACGGGGACGTGAAGAGCTATCCGGTCAGTTATATACGGGTCCAGACCCCGAAAGGCGACGTAAAAGTAGCCGCCGGCGTGGTGCCCAACCTCCCGGTCCCGCTCCTGATAGGCACCGACTGCCCCCTATTCAGCCGGTACTGGAGTCACGGTCGTCGGCCGGAGAAGCCCCGACGAGAGAAACCGAGGGGAAAAAGGATGGCCCGGCCGCGCCTGGCCTGCCCAGCCTTCCGGCCGGGATCAGACGGACCGCAGTCCGAAACATCAGCCGCGGAAGACGGTCCACCCCGGCCAGCCGAGTCGGACACGCCTCCTCTCGACGAGGACCCTTTCGCGGAGTTTCCGCTCCCGGACGACCCTGGACCTCCGGGCCGCGGAGAGTTTGCCTCGGCCCAGTGGGCCGATCCGAATTTGGAAGCCGGCCGACGCGCCGTCGCTGGCATCGATGGCCAGCACTGTTCCGGGGCGAGACAAAACTTTCCACAGTTTATTGTTAAACATGGGTTGTTGTATCGAGTCGCCAAAACTCCGGGGGGGGATTTAATAGAACAATTGTTAGTACCAAAAACATACGTATCCAGAGTGTTGTATTTGGCCCACACTCACCAACTGGGGGCCCACTTAGGGGTCCAAAAAACGTATGATAGAGTGCTACGCAGATTCTATTGGCCCGGCATAAAGAAAGCCATTGAACTGTTCTGTCGGTGTTGTGGCGAGTGCCAGAAAACGGCACCCCGGCCAATGTACCGGAACCCACTGATTCCACTGCCAATCATCGAGGTCCCGTTCTCCAGGCTGGCCATGGATATCGTGGGGCCTCTCCCGAAGTCCAGCCGAGGACACCGATACATACTGGTAATAGTGGATTATGCTACTCGTTACCCTGAGGCAATACCTTTACGCACCGCTAATGCCAAAAATGTCGCTCGAGAACTGTTCCTGCTATTTAGCAGAGTGGGAATAGCGGAGCAGGTACTCACAGACCAAGGGTCCTGTTTTATGTCCAGAGTAATGACGGCGTTATACAAATGGCTGAAAATCACCCGTATCAGAACGTCTGTTTATCACCCCCAGACCGATGGACTTGTCGAGAGATTCAACCAAACCCTGAAAAAGATGCTAAAAAAGCTGATTGACGTGGACGGAAAAGATTGGGACCAACTCCTCCCATACGTGCTGTTCGCCATACGGGAGGTGCCACAGGCCTCCACCGGATACTCACCGTTCGAACTCCTCTACGGCCGAAACCCCCGTGGCCTACTCGACCTGGCCAAGGAGGCCTGGGAAAGCCAGCCCTCCCCCCTCCGGAATGTTATCGAACATGTGGAGCGGCTCCAGGAGAGAGCAAAAAAGGTCTGGCCACTGGTACGGAGTCACATGGAGGAAGCCCAGGCAGCCCAGGCGCGCACCTATAACAGGGGAGCCAAACCCCGGCAGTTCCAGGTAGGAGAGAAGGTCCTGGTGCTGGTGCCCAGCCATGACTGCAAATTCCTGGCAAAATGGCAGGGACCATTTGAAGTAACCGAGAAGGTCGGGCCAGTGAATTACCGGGTCTGTCAGCCGGGGAGGAGGAAAGGCCACCAGATATACCACATAAACATTCTGAAGCCATGGCACGACGCCGAGAGACCCGGCCCCCTAGCCCTCCTCACCCGCGCACAACCCAGGCCACCGCAGACGATCCCCGTGGACATCGGACAGGACCTGGGGCCAGAGCAACTACAAGATCTCAAGGAACTCCTAGGAAGGAGTCATGATGTTTTCTCCGAGCTGCCAGGACGGACACACGCTATCCAACACGACATTGAGACGACGCCGGGAAAAGTGGTGCGACAGCGGCCCTACCGCATCCCCGAGGCCCGGAGAGAAGCCATCCGGGGCGAAGTGAAGAAAATGCTCGAGTTGGGCGTAATAGAAGAGTCCCACAGCCCCTGGTCCAGCCCCATTGTCATTGTGCCGAAGCCAGACGGGACGCTTCGGTTTTGCAATGATTTTAGAAAACTGAATGAAATATCCACTTTTGACGCATACCCGATGCCAAGGGTAGATGAATTAATCGAGCGGCTGGGGCCCGCTCGATTCGTGAGCACCCTGGACCTCACCAAAGGCTATTGGCAGGTACCCCTAACCAGACGGGCGAGAGCCAAAACCGCATTCGCGACCCCCGACGGCCTATTTCAATACCGCGTCCTCCCCTTTGGAGTACACGGCGCCCCGGCCACATTTCAGCGACTGATGGACAGAGTCCTCCGGCCCCATCGCGCTTATGCGGCGGCATATCTAGACGATATCGTCATACACAGCAGCAGCTGGGAGCAGCACATGACACAGCTGGAAGCGGTGCTGGGAGCCCTCCGCCGAGCCGGACTCACCGCCAACGCCAAGAAATGTAAATTGGCATGGACAGAGACAAACTACCTGGGATACACCATAGGCCGGGGGTGCGTAAAACCCCAAATAACCAAAGTGGAGAGGATACAAAATTGGCCCCAGCCCAGGACGAAAAAACAAGTAAAATCCTTCCTGGGCCTGATTGCATATTATTTAAAATTTGTAAAAAATTTTGCCACCATAGCAGCCCCGTTGTATGACTTAACGCGCCAGAAGCTGCCCCACCATGTCAAATGGACGGAGGAAACAAACGCCGCATTCTGTGCCCTAAAGGAGGCGCTCTGCCGAGAGCCGGTGCTGATAGCCCCAGACTTCGCTAAGCCATTCATCCTACACACAGACGCCTCAGGAACAGGAATAGGAGCAGTGCTGGCGCAGGTAATAGATGGGGATGAACACCCCGTTACCTTTATAAGTAGAAAATTGCTTAAACATGAGAGAAACTACTCAACCGTAGAGAAGGAATGCCTGGCGGTGAAGTGGGCCATTCACTACCTACGCTACTACCTATGGGGCAGGGTATTCACCCTCATCACGGACCACGCCCCCCTAAAATGGATGGCGACGAACAAGGATAAAAATGAGCGGGTAACGCGGTGGTTCTTGGAACTTCAGAACTATAAGTTCAAAGTGGAACACAAACCAGGAAGAGAGATACCACACGCAGACGCCATGTCACGCCGAGATGAAGCAGGGGAAAGTGAAGCTCCCCGCACTGGCAGCGAGCTTAGGGGGAGGATGTGTGGAGTCTCGTCAGCCTACCCCCTGACAGGTGAGAGCAGGAGGACAGCCAGCCACCACAGTGACGTCAGAGCAGGGGGATCCCAACAGAAACGCTGTCTGGGACGCGTCATCACTGATAGGTACTTCCCCAATTATGTCCTGAATCAGTGGGACCGCTAGCAGCCGGGCGCTGTTAGGAACAGAGCGCCCGGCTGGAACAGATCCCCAATCAGTGGCCCTAGAAAAACAGACGCCGCTCTGAAGCTCACTGTGTGGCCGGTTTTCCTCCAGGTGGAAGCGCTCCTTGCTGTCGGGCGGTAAGTCAGATTTCCACTCCTCTCCCTAAACATTCTCGTGTCATAAAATGATGTTGCCTGACAGACCCTCTCTCCTCTCGTCCACAGGCACGTTACGGGAGCACTTAAACGAGGAACGGAGCCCTGGCTACGTGGTGGGGAGCAAACCCCCTCACTGGCCCCAGGCTAACCCAGCCTACTTTAGTTATATATATTTCATGGACATACCCCGATAAGGGAAGAGTTTTCATTTTGGTGAATAAAACAACGCTTCGGCGTTTAAAACTGTTTTATGTGTCTTGGATTGAATCAGAGTTGCCACATGACACCAGAGAGGCTAAGACCGCATTGACTCAGTGCGGTATTCAGCCTCTCTGGTGTCAAGTCTGATTTTGGGAAAAAAAAAAAAAAATCCAAAATCAGACCGAGTGTTGAGACCAGAGAGGCTAAGACCGCATTGACTCAGTGCGGTATTCAGCCTCTCTGGTGTCAAGTCTGATTTTGGAAAAAAAAAAAAAATCCAAAATCAGACAGAGTGTTGACACCAGAGAGGCTAAGACCGCATTGACTCAGTGCGGTATTCAGCCTCTCTGGTGTCAAGTCTGACTTTGAAAAAAAAAAAAAAAATCCAAAATCAGACAGAGTGTTGAGACCAGAGAGGCTAAGACCGCATTGACTCAGTGCGGTATTCAGCCTCTCTGGTGTCAAGTCTGATTTTGGGAAAAAAAAAAAAAAATCCAAAATCAGACCGAGTGTTGAGACCAGAGAGGCTAAGACCGCATTGACTCAGTGCGGTATTCAGCCTCTCTGGTGTCAAGTCTGATTTTGGAAAAAAAAAAAAAATCCAAAATCAGACAGAGTGTTGACACCAGAGAGGCTAAGACCGCATTGACTCAGTGCGGTATTCAGCCTCTCTGGTGTCAAGTCTGACTTTGAAAAAAAAAAAAAAAATCCAAAATCAGACAGAGTGTTGAGACCAGAGAGGCTAAGACCGCATTGACTCAGTGCGGTATTCAGCCTCTCTGGTGTCAAGTCTGACTTTGAAAAAAAAAAAAAAAATCCAAAATCAGACAGAGTGTTGAGACCAGAGAGGCTAAGACCGCATTGACTCAGTGCAGTATTCAGCCTCTCTGGTGTCAAGTCTGACTTTGAAAAAAAAAAAAAAAATCCAAAATCAGACAGAGTGTTGACACCAGAGAGGCTAAGACCGCATTGACTCAGTGCGGTATTCAGCCTCTCTGGTGTCAAGTCTGACTTTGAAAAAAAAAAAAAAAATCCAAAATCAGACAGAGTGTTGAGACCAGAGAGGCTAAGACCGCATTGACTCAGTGCGGTATTCAGCCTCTCTGGTGTCAAGTCTGACTTTGAAAAAAAAAAAAAAAATCCAAAATCAGACAGAGTGTTGAGACCAGAGAGGCTAAGACCGCATTGACTCAGTGCGGTATTCAGCCTCTCTGGTGTCAAGTCTGACTTTGAAAAAAAAAAAAAAATCCAAAATCAGACAGAGTGTTGACACCAGAGAGGCTAAGACCGCATTGACTCAGTGCGGTATTCAGCCTCTCTGGTGTCAAGTCTGACTTTGAAAAAAAAAAAAAAAATCCAAAATCAGACAGAGTGTTGAGACCAGAGAGGCTAAGACCGCATTGACTCAGTGCGGTATTCAGCCTCTCTGGTGTCAAGTCTGACTTTGAAAAAAAAAAAAAAAATCCAAAATCAGACAGAGTGTTGAGACCAGAGAGGCTAAGACCGCATTGACTCAGTGCGGTATTCAGCCTCTCTGGTGTCAAGTCTGACTTTGAAAAAAAAAAAAAAAATCCAAAATCAGACAGAGTGTTGAGACCAGAGAGGCTAAGACCGCATTGACTCAGTGCGGTATTCAGCCTCTCTGGTGTCAAGTCTGACTTTGAAAAAAAAAAAAAAAATCCAAAATCAGACAGAGTGTTGAGACCAGAGAGGCTAAGACCGCATTGACTCAGTGCGGTATTCAGCCTCTCTGGTGTCAAGTCTGACTTTGAAAAAAAAAAAAAAAATCCAAAATCAGACAGAGTGTTGAGACCAGAGAGGCTAAGACCGCATTGACTCAGTGCGGTATTCAGCCTCTCTGGTGTCAAGTCTGACTTTGGAAAAAAAAAAAAAATCCAAAATCAGACAGAGTGTTGAGACCAGAGAGGCTAAGACTGCATTGACTCAGTGCGGTATTCAGCCTCTCTGGTGTCAAGTCTGACTTTGAAAAAAAAAAAAAAAATCCAAAATCAGACAGAGTGTTGACACCAGAGAGGCTAAGACCGCATTGACTCAGTGCGGTATTCAGCCTCTCTGGTGTCAAGTCTGACTTTGAAAAAAAAAAAAAAAATCCAAAATCAGACAGAGTGTTGAGACCAGAGAGGCTAAGACCGCATTGACTCAGTGCGGTATTCAGCCTCTCTGGTGTCAAGTCTGACTTTGAAAAAAAAAAAAAAAATCCAAAATCAGACAGAGTGTTGAGACCAGAGAGGCTAAGACCGCATTGACTCAGTGCGGTATTCAGCCTCTCTGGTGTCAAGTCTGACTTTGAAAAAAAAAAAAAAAATCCAAAATCAGAGTGTTGACACCAGAGAGGCTAAGACCGCATTGACTCAGTGCGGTATTCAGCCTCTCTGGTGGTGTCAAGTCTGACTTTGAAAAAAAAAAAAAAAAATCCAAAATCAGACAGAGTGTTGACACCAGAGAGGCTAAGACCGCATTGACTCAGTGCGGTATTCAGCCTCTCTGGTGTCAAGTCTGACTTTGAAAAAAAAAAAAAAATCCAAAATCAGACAGAGTGTTGAGACCAGAGAGGCTAAGACCGCATTGACTCAGTGCGGTATTCAGCCCTCTCTGGTGTCAAGTCTGACTTTGAAAAAAAAAAAAAAAATCCAAAATCAGACAGAGTGTTGAGACCAGAGAGGCTAAGACCGCATTGACTCAGTGCGGTATTCAGCCTCTCTGGTGTCAAGTCTGACTTTGAAAAAAAAAAAAAAAATCCAAAATCAGACAGAGTGTTGAGACCAGAGAGGCTAAGACCGCATTGACTCAGTGCGGTATTCAGCCTCTCTGGTGTCAAGTCTGACTTTGGAAAAAAAAAAAATCCAAAATCAGACAGAGTGTTGAGACCAGAGAGGCTAAGACTGCATTGACTCAGTGCGGTATTCAGCCTCTCTGGTTTCAAGTCTGATTTTGGAAAAAAAAAAAAAAAAAATCCAAAATCAGACAGAGTGTTGACACCAGAGAGGCTAAGACCGCATTGACTCAGTGCGGTATTCAGCTTCTCTGGTGTCAAGTCTGATTTTGGAAAAAAAAAAAAAAAAAAACCAAAATCAGACAGAGTGTTGAGACCAGAGAGGCTAAGACCGCATTGACTCAGTGCGGTATTCAGCCTCTCTGGTGTCAAGTCTGATTTTGGGAAAAAAAAAAAAAAAATCCAAAATCAGACCGAGTGTTGAGACCAGAGAGGCTAAGACCGCATTGACTCAGTGCGGTATTCAGCCTCTCTGGTGTCAAGTCTGATTTTGAAAAAAAAAAAAAATCCAAAATCAGACAGAGTGTTGACACCAGAGAGGCTAAGACCGCATTGACTCAGTGCGGTATTCAGCCTCTCTGGTGTCAAGTCTGACTTTGAAAAAAAAAAAAAAAATCCAAAATCAGACAGAGTGTTGAGACCAGAGAGGCTAAGACCGCATTGACTCAGTGCGGTATTCAGCCTCTCTGGTGTCAAGTCTGACTTTGAAAAAAAAAAAAAAAATCCAAAATCAGACAGAGTGTTGAGACCAGAGAGGCTAAGACCGCATTGACTCAGTGCGGTATTCAGCCTCTCTGGTGTCAAGTCTGACTTTGAAAAAAAAAAAAAAAATCCAAAATCAGACAGAGTGTTGACACCAGAGAGGCTAAGACCGCATTGACTCAGTGCGGTATTCAGCCTCTCTGGTGTCAAGTCTGACTTTGAAAAAAAAAAAAAAAATCCAAAATCAGACAGAGTGTTGAGACCAGAGAGGCTAAGACCGCATTGACTCAGTGCGGTATTCAGCCTCTCTGGTGTCAAGTCTGACTTTGAAAAAAAAAAAAAAAATCCAAAATCAGACAGAGTGTTGAGACCAGAGAGGCTAAGACCGCATTGACTCAGTGCGGTATTCAGCCTCTCTGGTGTCAAGTCTGACTTTGAAAAAAAAAAAAAAATCCAAAATCAGACAGAGTGTTGACACCAGAGAGGCTAAGACCGCATTGACTCAGTGCGGTATTCAGCCTCTCTGGTGTCAAGTCTGACTTTGAAAAAAAAAAAAAAAATCCAAAATCAGACAGAGTGTTGAGACCAGAGAGGCTAAGACCGCATTGACTCAGTGCGGTATTCAGCCTCTCTGGTGTCAAGTCTGACTTTGAAAAAAAAAAAAAAATCCAAAATCAGACAGAGTGTTGAGACCAGAGAGGCTAAGACCGCATTGACTCAGTGCGGTATTCAGCCTCTCTGGTGTCAAGTCTGACTTTGGAAAAAAAAAAAAAATCCAAAATCAGACAGAGTGTTGAGACCAGAGAGGCTAAGACCGCATTGACTCAGTGCGGTATTCAGCCTCTCTGGTGTCAAGTCTGACTTTGAAAAAAAAAAAAAAAATCCAAAATCAGACAGAGTGTTGAGACCAGAGAGGCTAAGACCGCATTGACTCAGTGCGGTATTCAGCCTCTCTGGTGTCAAGTCTGACTTTGAAAAAAAAAAAAAAAATCCAAAATCAGACAGAGTGTTGACACCAGAGAGGCTAAGACCGCATTGACTCAGTGCGGTATTCAGCCTCTCTGGTGTCAAGTCTGACTTTGAAAAAAAAAAAAAAATCCAAAATCAGACAGAGTGTTGAGACCAGAGAGGCTAAGACCGCATTGACTCAGTGCGGTATTCAGCCTCTCTGGTGTCAAGTCTGACTTTGAAAAAAAAAAAAAAAATCCAAAATCAGACAGAGTGTTGAGACCAGAGAGGCTAAGACCGCATTGACTCAGTGCGGTATTCAGCCTCTCTGGTGTCAAGTCTGACTTTGAAAAAAAAAAAAAAATCCAAAATCAGACAGAGTGTTGAGACCAGAGAGGCTAAGACCGCTTTGACTCAGTGCGGTATTCAGCCTCTCTGGTGTCAAGTCTGACTTTGAAAAAAAAAAAAAAAAATCCAAAATCAGACAGAGTGTTGACACCAGAGAGGCTAAGACCGCATTGACTCAGTGCGGTATTCAGCCTCTCTGGTGTCAAGTCTGACTTTGAAAAAAAAAAAAAAAATCCAAAATCAGACAGAGTGTTGAGACCAGAGAGGCTAAGACCGCATTGACTCAGTGCGGTATTCAGCCTCTCTGGTGTCAAGTCTGACTTTGAAAAAAAAAAAAAAAATCCAAAATCAGACAGAGTGTTGAGACCAGAGAGGCTAAGACCGCATTGACTCAGTGCGGTATTCAGCCTCTCTGGTGTCAAGTCTGACTTTGAAAAAAAAAAAAAAAAATCCAAAATCAGACAGAGTGTTGACACCAGAGAGGCTAAGACCGCATTGACTCAGTGCGGTATTCAGCCTCTCTGGTGTCAAGTCTGACTTTGAAAAAAAAAAAAAAAATCCAAAATCAGACAGAGTGTTGACACCAGAGAGGCTAAGACCGCATTGACTCAGTGCGGTATTCAGCCTCTCTGGGTGTCAAGTCTGACTTTGAAAAAAAAAAAAAAAATCCAAAATCAGACAGAGTGTTGACACCAGAGAGGCTAAGACCGCATTGACTCAGTGCGGTATTCAGCCTCTCTGGTGTCAAGTCTGACTTTGAAAAAAAAAAAAAAAATCCAAAATCAGACAGAGTGTTGACACCAGAGAGGCTAAGACCGCATTGACTCAGTGCGGTATTCAGCCTCTCTGGTGTCAAGTCTGATTTTGGGAAAAAAAAAAAAAAATCCAAAATCAGACCGAGTGTTGAGACCAGAGAGGCTAAGACCGCATTGACTCAGTGCGGTATTCAGCCTCTCTGGTGTCAAGTCTGATTTTGGAAAAAAAAAAAAAAAATCCAAAATCAGACAGAGTGTTGACACCAGAGAGGCTAAGACCGCATTGACTCAGTGCGGTATTCAGCCTCTCTGGTGTCAAGTCTGACTTTGAAAAAAAAAAAAAAAATCCAAAATCAGACAGAGTGTTGAGACCAGAGAGGCTAAGACCGCATTGACTCAGTGCGGTATTCAGCCTCTCTGGTGTCAAGTCTGATTTTGGGAAAAAAAAAAAAAAAATCCAAAATCAGACCGAGTGTTGAGACCAGAGAGGCTAAGACCGCATTGACTCAGTGCGGTATTCAGCCTCTCTGGTGTCAAGTCTGATTTTGGAAAAAAAAAAAAAATCCAAAATCAGACAGAGTGTTGACACCAGAGAGGCTAAGACCGCATTGACTCAGTGCGGTATTCAGCCTCTCTGGTGTCAAGTCTGACTTTGAAAAAAAAAAAAAAAATCCAAAATCAGACAGAGTGTTGAGACCAGAGAGGCTAAGACCGCATTGACTCAGTGCGGTATTCAGCCTCTCTGGTGTCAAGTCTGACTTTGAAAAAAAAAAAAAAAAATCCAAAATCAGACAGTGTTGAGACCAGAGAGGCTAAGACCGCATTGACTCAGTGCGGTATTCAGCCTCTCTGGTGTCAAGTCTGACTTTGAAAAAAAAAAAAAAAATCCAAAATCAGACAGAGTGTTGAGACCAGAGAGGCTAAGACCGCATTGACTCAGTGCGGTATTCAGCCTCTCTGGTGTCAAGTCTGACTTTGAAAAAAAAAAAAAAAAATCCAAAATCAGACAGAGTGTTGAGACCAGAGAGGCTAAGACCGCATTGACTCAGTGCGGTATTCAGCCTCTCTGGTGTCAAGTCTGACTTTGGAAAAAAAAAAAAATCCAAAATCAGACAGAGTGTTGAGACCAGAGAGGCTAAGACTGCATTGACTCAGTGCGGTATTCAGCCTCTCTGGTGTCAAGTCTGACTTTGAAAAAAAAAAAAAAAATCCAAAATCAGACAGAGTGTTGACACCAGAGAGGCTAAGACCGCATTGACCTCAGTGCGGTATTCAGCCTCTCTGGTGTCAAGTCTGACTTTGAAAAAAAAAAAAAAAAATCCAAAATCAGACAGAGTGTTGAGACCAGAGAGGCTAAGACCGCATTGACTCAGTGCGGTATTCAGCCTCTCTGGTGTCAAGTCTGACTTTGAAAAAAAAAAAAAAAAATCCAAAATCAGACAGAGTGTTGAGACCAGAGAGGCTAAGACCGCATTGACTCAGTGCGGTATTCAGCCTCTCTGGTGTCAAGTCTGACTTTGAAAAAAAAAAAAAAAATCCAAAATCAGAGTGTTGACACCAGAGAGGCTAAGACCGCATTGACTCAGTGCGGTATTCAGCCTCTCTGGTGTCAAGTCTGACTTTGAAAAAAAAAAAAAAAATCCAAAATCAGACAGAGTGTTGACACCAGAGAGGCTAAGACCGCATTGACTCAGTGCGGTATTCAGCCTCTCTGGTGTCAAGTCTGACTTTGAAAAAAAAAAAAAAAATCCAAAATCAGACAGAGTGTTGAGACCAGAGAGGCTAAGACCGCATTGACTCAGTGCGGTATTCAGCCTCTCTGGTGTCAAGTCTGACTTTGAAAAAAAAAAAAAAAAATCCAAAATCAGACAGAGTGTTGAGACCAGAGAGGCTAAGACCGCATTGACTCAGTGCGGTATTCAGCCTCTCTGGTGTCAAGTCTGACTTTGAAAAAAAAAAAAAAATCCAAAATCAGACAGAGTGTTGAGACCAGAGAGGCTAAGACCGCATTGACTCAGTGCGGTATTCAGCCTCTCTGGTGTCAAGTCTGACTTTGGAAAAAAAAAAAAAATCCAAAATCAGACAGAGTGTTGAGACCAGAGAGGCTAAGACTGCATTGACTCAGTGCGGTATTCAGCCTCTCTGGTTTCAAGTCTGATTTTGGAAAAAAAAAAAAAAAAAATCCAAAATCAGACAGAGTGTTGACACCAGAGAGGCTAAGACCGCATTGACTCAGTGCGGTATTCAGCTTCTCTGGTGTCAAGTCTGATTTTGGAAAAAAAAAAAAAAAAAACCAAAATCAGACAGAGTGTTGAGACCAGAGAGGCTAAGACCGCATTGACTCAGTGCGGTATTCAGCCTCTCTGGTGTCAAGTCTGATTTTGGGAAAAAAAAAAAAAAATCCAAAATCAGACCGAGTGTTGAGACCAGAGAGGCTAAGACCGCATTGACTCAGTGCGGTATTCAGCCTCTCTGGTGTCAAGTCTGATTTTGGAAAAAAAAAAAAAAATCCAAAATCAGACAGAGTGTTGACACCAGAGAGGCTAAGACCGCATTGACTCAGTGCGGTATTCAGCCTCTCTGGTGTCAAGTCTGACTTTGAAAAAAAAAAAAAAAAATCCAAAATCAGACAGAGTGTTGAGACCAGAGAGGCTAAGACCGCATTGACTCAGTGCGGTATTCAGCCTCTCTGGTGTCAAGTCTGACTTTGAAAAAAAAAAAAAAAATCCAAAATCAGACAGAGTGTTGAGACCAGAGAGGCTAAGACCGCATTGACTCAGTGCGGTATTCAGCCTCTCTGGTGTCAAGTCTGACTTTGAAAAAAAAAAAAAAAAATCCAAAATCAGACAGAGTGTTGACACCAGAGAGGCTAAGACCGCATTGACTCAGTGCGGTATTCAGCCTCTCTGGTGTCAAGTCTGACTTTGAAAAAAAAAAAAAAATCCAAAATCAGACAGAGTGTTGAGACCAGAGAGGCTAAGACCGCATTGACTCAGTGCGGTATTCAGCCTCTCTGGTGTCAAGTCTGACTTTGAAAAAAAAAAAAAAAAATCCAAAATCAGACAGAGTGTTGAGACCAGAGAGGCTAAGACCGCATTGACTCAGTGCGGTATTCAGCCTCTCTGGTGTCAAGTCTGACTTTGAAAAAAAAAAAAAAATCCAAAATCAGACAGAGTGTTGACACCAGAGAGGCTAAGACCGCATTGACTCAGTGCGGTATTCAGCCTCTCTGGTGTAAAGTCTGACTTTGAAAAAAAAAAAAAAAAATCCAAAATCAGACAGAGTGTTGAGACCAGAGAGGCTAAGACCGCATTGACTCAGTGCGGTATTCAGCCTCTCTGGTGTCAAGTCTGACTTTGAAAAAAAAAAAAAAAATCCAAAATCAGACAGAGTGTTGAGACCAGAGAGGCTAAGACCGCATTGACTCAGTGCGGTATTCAGCCTCTCTGGTGTCAAGTCTGACTTTGGAAAAAAAAAAAAAATCCAAAATCAGACAGAGTGTTGAGACCAGAGAGGCTAAGACCGCATTGACTCAGTGCGGTAATTCAGCCTCTCTGGTGTCAAGTCTGACTTTGAAAAAAAAAAAAAAAAATCCAAAATCAGACAGAGTGTTGAGACCAGAGAGGCTAAGACCGCATTGACTCAGTGCGGTATTCAGCCTCTCTGGTGTCAAGTCTGACTTTGAAAAAAAAAAAAAAAATCCAAAATCAGACAGAGTGTTGACACCAGAGAGGCTAAGACCGCATTGACTCAGTGCGGTATTCAGCCTCTCTGGTGTCAAGTCTGACTTTGAAAAAAAAAAAAAAAATCCAAAATCAGACAGAGTGTTGAGACCAGAGAGGCTAAGACCGCATTGACTCAGTGCGGTATTCAGCCTCTCTGGTGTCAAGTCTGACTTTGAAAAAAAAAAAAAAAATCCAAATCAGACAGAGTGTTGAGACCAGAGAGGCTAAGACCGCATTGACTCAGTGCGGTATTCAGCCTCTCTGGTGTCAAGTCTGACTTTGAAAAAAAAAAAAAAAAATCCAAAATCAGACAGAGTGTTGAGACCAGAGAGCTAAGACCGCATTGACTCAGTGCGGTATTCAGCCTCTCTGGTGTCAAGTCTGACTTTGAAAAAAAAAAAAAAAATCCAAAATCAGACAGAGTGTTGACACCAGAGTGAGTCTAAGACCGCATTGACTCAGTGCGGTATTCAGCCTCTCTGGTGTCAAGTCTGACTTTGAAAAAAAAAAAAAAAATCCAAAATCAGACAGAGTGTTGAGACCAGAGAGGCTAAGACCGCATTGACTCAGTGCGGTATTCAGCCTCTCTGGTGTCAAGTCTGACTTTGAAAAAAAAAAAAAAAATCCAAAATCAGACAGAGTGTTGAGACCAGAGAGGCTAAGACCGCATTGACTCAGTGCGGTATTCAGCCTCTCTGGTGTCAAGTCTGACTTTGAAAAAAAAAAAAAAAATCCAAAATCAGACAGAGTGTTGAGACCAGAGAGGCTAAGACCGCATTGACTCAGTGCGGTATTCAGCCTCTCTGGTGTCAAGTCTGACTTTGGAAAAAAAAAAAAAAAATCCAAAATCAGACAGAGTGTTGAGACCAGAGAGGCTAAGACCGCATTGACTCAGTGCGGTATTCAGCCTCTCTGGTGTCAAGTCTGACTTTGAAAAAAAAAAAAAAATCCAAAATCAGACAGAGTGTTGAGACCAGAGAGGCTAAGACCGCATTGACTCAGTGCGGTATTCAGCCTCTCTGGTGTCAAGTCTGACTTTGAAAAAAAAAAAAAAAATCCAAAATCAGACAGAGTGTTGAGACCAGAGAGGCTAAGACCGCATTGACTCAGTGCGGTATTCAGCCTCTCTGGTGTCAAGTCTGACTTTGAAAAAAAAAAAAAAAAATCCAAAATCAGACAGAGTGTTGAGACCAGAGAGGCTAAGACCGCATTGACTCAGTGCGGTATTCAGCCTCTCTGGTGTCAAGTCTGACTTTGAAAAAAAAAAAAAAAAATCCAAAATCAGACAGAGTGTTGAGACCAGAGAGACCAGAGAGGCTAAGACCGCATTGACTCAGTGCGGTATTCAGCCTCTCTGGTGTCAAGTCTGACTTTGAAAAAAAAAAAAAAATCCAAAATCAGACAGAGTGTTGAGACCAGAGAGGCTAAGACCGCATTGACTCAGTGCGGTATTCAGCCTCTCTGGTGTCAAGTCTGACTTTGAAAAAAAAAAAAAAATCCAAAATCAGACAGAGTGTTGAGACCAGAGAGGCTAAGACCGCATTGACTCAGTGCGGTATTCAGCCTCTCTGGTGTCAAGTCTGACTTTGAAAAAAAAAAAAAAATCCAAAATCAGACAGAGTGTTGAGACCAGAGAGGCTAAGACCGCATTGACTCAGTGCGGTATTCAGCCTCTCTGGTGTCAAGTCTGACTTTGAAAAAAAAAAAAAAAATCCAAAATCAGACAGAGTGTTGAGACCAGAGAGGCTAAGACCGCATTGACTCAGTGCGGTATTCAGCCTCTCTGGTGTCAAGTCTGACTTTGAAAAAAAAAAAAAAAATCCAAAATCAGACAGAGTGTTGAGACCAGAGAGGCTAAGACCGCATTGACTCAGTGCGGTATTCAGCCTCTCTGGTGTCAAGTCTGACTTTGAAAAAAAAAAAAAAAATCCAAAATCAGACAGAGTGTTGAGACCAGAGAGGCTAAGACCGCATTGACTCAGTGCGGTATTCAGCCTCTCTGGTGTCAAGTCTGACTTTGAAAAAAAAAAAAAAAATCCAAAATCAGACAGAGTGTTGACACCAGAGAGGCTAAGACCGCATTGACTCAGTGCGGTATTCAGCCTCTCTGGTGTCAAGTCTGACTTTGAAAAAAAAAAAAAAAATCCAAAATCAGACAGAGTGTTGAGACCAGAGAGGCTAAGACCGCATTGACTCAGTGCGGTATTCAGCCTCTCTGGTGTCAAGTCTGACTTTGAAAAAAAAAAAAAAAATCCAAAATCAGACAGAGTGTTGAGACCAGAGAGGCTAAGACCGCATTGACTCAGTGCGGTATTCAGCCTCTCTGGTGTCAAGTCTGACTTTGAAAAAAAAAAAAAAATCCAAAATCAGACAGAGTGTTGAGACCAGAGAGGCTAAGACCGCATTGACTCAGTGCGGTATTCAGCCTCTCTGGTGTCAAGTCTGACTTTGAAAAAAAAAAAAAAAATCCAAAATCAGACAGAGTGTTGACACCAGAGAGGCTAAGACCGCATTGACTCAGTGCGGTATTCAGCCTCTCTGGTGTCAAGTCTGACTTTGAAAAAAAAAAAAAAAATCCAAAATCAGACAGAGTGTTGAGACCAGAGAGGCTAAGACCGCATTGACTCAGTGCGGTATTCAGCCTCTCTGGTGTCAAGTCTGACTTTGAAAAAAAAAAAAAAAATCCAAAATCAGACAGAGTGTTGAGACCAGAGAGGCTAAGACCGCATTGACTCAGTGCGGTATTCAGCCTCTCTGGTGTCAAGTCTGACTTTGAAAAAAAAAAAAAAAATCCAAAATCAGACAGAGTGTTGAGACCAGAGAGGCTAAGACCGCATTGACTCAGTGCGGTATTCAGCCTCTCTGGTGTCAAGTCTGACTTTGAAAAAAAAAAAAAAAATCCAAAATCAGACAGAGTGTTGAGCACCAGAGAGGCTAAGACCGCATTGACTCAGTGCGGTATTCAGCCTCTCTGGTGTCAAGTCTGACTTTGAAAAAAAAAAAAAAAATCCAAAATCAGACAGAGTGTTGAGACCAGAGAGGCTAAGACCGCATTGACTCAGTGCGGTATTCAGCCTCTCTGGTGTCAAGTCTGACTTTGAAAAAAAAAAAAAAAATCCAAAATCAGACAGAGTGTTGAGACCAGAGAGGCTAAGACCGCATTGACTCAGTGCGGTATTCAGCCTCTCTGGTGTCAAGTCTGACTTTGAAAAAAAAAAAAAAATCCAAAATCAGACAGAGTGTTGAGACCAGAGAGGCTAAGACCGCATTGACTCAGTGCGGTATTCAGCCTCTCTGGTGTCAAGTCTGACTTTGAAAAAAAAAAAAAAAATCCAAAATCAGACAGAGTGTTGAGACCAGAGAGGCTAAGACCGCATTGACTCAGTGCGGTATTCAGCCTCTCTGGTGTCAAGTCTGACTTTGAAAAAAAAAAAAAAAAATCCAAAATCAGACAGAGTGTTGAGACCAGAGAGGCTAAGACCGCATTGACTCAGTGCGGTATTCAGCCTCTCTGGTGTCAAGTCTGACTTTGAAAAAAAAAAAAAAAATCCAAAATCAGACAGAGTGTTGAGACCAGAGAGGCTAAGACCGCATTGACTCAGTGCGGTATTCAGCCTCTCTGGTGTCAAGTCTGACTTTGAAAAAAAAAAAAAAAATCCAAAATCAGACAGAGTGTTGAGACCAGAGAGGCTAAGACCGCATTGACTCAGTGCGGTATTCAGCCTCTCTGGTGTCAAGTCTGACTTTGAAAAAAAAAAAAAAAATCCAAAATCAGACAGAGTGTTGAGACCAGAGAGGCTAAGACCGCATTGACTCAGTGCGGTATTCAGCCTCTCTGGTGTCAAGTCTGACTTTGAAAAAAAAAAAAAAAATCCAAAATCAGACAGAGTGTTGAGACCAGAGAGGCTAAGACCGCATTGACTCAGTGCGGTATTCAGCCTCTCTGGTGTCAAGTCTGACTTTGAAAAAAAAAAAAAAAATCCAAAATCAGACAGAGTGTTGAGACCAGAGAGGCTAAGACCGCATTGACTCAGTGCGGTATTCAGCCTCTCTGGTGTCAAGTCTGACTTTGAAAAAAAAAAAAAAAATCCAAAATCAGACAGAGTGTTGAGACCAGAGAGGCTAAGACCGCATTGACTCAGTGCGGTATTCAGCCTCTCTGGTGTCAAGTCTGACTTTGAAAAAAAAAAAAAAAATCCAAAATCAGACAGAGTGTTGAGACCAGAGAGGCTAAGACCGCATTGACTCAGTGCGGTATTCAGCCTCTCTGGTGTCAAGTCTGACTTTGAAAAAAAAAAAAAAAATCCAAAATCAGACAGAGTGTTGAGACCAGAGAGGCTAAGACCGCATTGACTCAGTGCGGTATTCAGCCTCTCTGGTGTCAAGTCTGACTTTGAAAAAAAAAAAAAAAATCCAAAATCAGACAGAGTGTTGAGACCAGAGAGGCTAAGACCGCATTGACTCAGTGCGGTATTCAGCCTCTCTGGTGTCAAGTCTGACTTTGAAAAAAAAAAAAAAAATCCAAAATCAGACAGAGTGTTGAGACCAGAGAGGCTAAGACCGCATTGACTCAGTGCGGTATTCAGCCTCTCTGGTGTCAAGTCTGACTTTGAAAAAAAAAAAAAAATCCAAAATCAGACAGAGTGTTGAGACCAGAGAGGCTAAGACCGCATTGACTCAGTGCGGTATTCAGCCTCTCTGGTGTCAAGTCTGACTTTGAAAAAAAAAAAAAAAATCCAAAATCAGACAGAGTGTTGACACCAGAGAGGCTAAGACCGCATTGACTCAGTGCGGTATTCAGCCTCTCTGGTGTCAAGTCTGACTTTGAAAAAAAAAAAAAAAATCCAAAATCAGACAGAGTGTTGAGACCAGAGAGGCTAAGACCGCATTGACTCAGTGCGGTATTCAGCCTCTCTGGTGTCAAGTCTGACTTTGAAAAAAAAAAAAAAAATCCAAAATCAGACAGAGTGTTGAGACCAGAGAGGCTAAGACCGCATTGACTCAGTGCGGTATTCAGCCTCTCTGGTGTCAAGTCTGACTTTGAAAAAAAAAAAAAAAATCCAAAATCAGACAGAGTGTTGAGACCAGAGAGGCTAAGACCGCATTGACTCAGTGCGGTATTCAGCCTCTCTGGTGTCAAGTCTGACTTTGAAAAAAAAAAAAAAAATCCAAAATCAGACAGAGTGTTGAGACACAGAGAGGCTAAGACCGCATTGACTCAGTGCGGTATTCAGCCTCTCTGGTGTCAAGTCTGACTTTGAAAAAAAAAAAAAAAATCCAAAATCAGACAGAGTGTTGAGACCAGAGAGGCTAAGACCGCATTGACTCAGTGCGGTATTCAGCCTCTCTGGTGTCAAGTCTGACTTTGAAAAAAAAAAAAAAAATCCAAAATCAGACAGAGTGTTGAGACCAGAGAGGCTAAGACCGCATTGACTCAGTGCGGTATTCAGCCTCTCTGGTGTCAAGTCTGACTTTGAAAAAAAAAAAAAAAATCCAAAATCAGACAGAGTGTTGAGCACCAGAGAGGCTAAGACCGCATTGACTCAGTGCGGTATTCAGCCTCTCTGGTGTCAAGTCTGACTTTGAAAAAAAAAAAAAAAATCCAAAATCAGACAGAGTGTTGAGACCAGAGAGGCTAAGACCGCATTGACTCAGTGCGGTATTCAGCCTCTCTGGTGTCAAGTCTGACTTTGAAAAAAAAAAAAAAAATCCAAAATCAGACAGAGTGTTGAGACCAGAGAGGCTAAGACCGCATTGACTCAGTGCGGTATTCAGCCTCTCTGGTGTCAAGTCTGACTTTGAAAAAAAAAAAAAAATCCAAAATCAGACAGAGTGTTGAGACCAGAGAGGCTAAGACCGCATTGACTCAGTGCGGTATTCAGCCTCTCTGGTGTCAAGTCTGACTTTGAAAAAAAAAAAAAAAATCCAAAATCAGACAGAGTGTTGAGACCAGAGAGGCTAAGACCGCATTGACTCAGTGCGGTATTCAGCCTCTCTGGTGTCAAGTCTGACTTTGAAAAAAAAAAAAAAATCCAAAATCAGACAGAGTGTTGAGACCAGAGAGGCTAAGACCGCATTGACTCAGTGCGGTATTCAGCCTCTCTGGTGTCAAGTCTGACTTTGAAAAAAAAAAAAAAAATCCAAAATCAGACAGAGTGTTGAGACCAGAGAGGCTAAGACCGCATTGACTCAGTGCGGTATTCAGCCTCTCTGGTGTCAAGTCTGACTTTGAAAAAAAAAAAAAAAATCCAAAATCAGACAGAGTGTTGAGACCAGAGAGGCTAAGACCGCATTGACTCAGTGCGGTATTCAGCCTCTCTGGTGTCAAGTCTGACTTTGAAAAAAAAAAAAAAAATCCAAAATCAGACAGAGTGTTGACACCAGAGAGGCTAAGACCGCATTGACTCAGTGCGGTATTCAGCCTCTCTGGTGTCAAGTCTGACTTTGAAAAAAAAAAAAAAAATCCAAAATCAGACAGAGTGTTGAGAACAGAGAGGCTAAGACCGCATTGACTCAGTGCGGTATTCAGCCTCTCTGGTGTCAAGTCTGACTTTGAAAAAAAAAAAAAAAATCCAAAATCAG
>NW_028151363.1:0-44782 GCF_964638095.1 Poromitra crassiceps
CTTAGCCTCTCTGGTGTCAACACTCTGTCTGATTTTGGATTTTTTTTTTTTTTTTCCAAAATCAGACTTGACACCAGAGAGGCTGAATACTGCACTGAGTCAATGCGGTCTTAGCCTCTCTGGTGTCAACACTCTGTCTGATTTTGGATTTTTTTTTTTTTTTTTCCAAAATCAGACTTGACACCAGAGAGGCTGAATACCGCACTGAGTCAATGCGGTCTTAGCCTCTCTGGTCTCAACACTCTGTCTGATTTTGGATTTTTTTTTTTTTTTTCTCCAAAATCAGACTTGACACCAGAGAGGCTGAATACCGCACTGAGTCAATGCGGTCTTAGCCTCTCTGGTGTCAACACTCTGTCTGATTTTGGATTTTTTTTATTTTTTTCCAAAATCAGACTTGACACCAGAGAGGCTGAATACCGCACTGAGTCAATGCGGTCTTAGCCTCTCTGGTCTCAACACTCTGTCTGATTTTGGATTTTTTTTTTTTTTTTCCAAAATCAGACTTGACACCAGAGAGGCTGAATACCGCACTGAGTCAATGGGGTCTTAGCCTCTCTGGTGTCAACACTCTGTCTGATTTTGGATTTTTTTTTTTTTTTTTCCAAAATCAGACTTGACACCAGAGAGGCTGAATACTGCACTGAGTCAATGCGGTCTTAGCCTCTCTGGTGTCAACACTCTGTCTGATTTTGGATTTTTTTTTTTTTTTTTCCAAAATCAGACTTGACACCAGAGAGGCTGAATACCGCACTGAGTAAATGCGGTCTTAGCCTCTCTGGTCTCAACACTCTGTCTGATTTTGGATTTTTTTTTTTTTTTTCTCCAAAATCAGACTTGACACCAGAGAGGCTGAATACCGCACTGAGTCAATGCGGTCTTAGCCTCTCTGGTGTCAACACTCTGTCTGATTTTGGATTTTTTTTATTTTTTTCCAAAATCAGACTTGACACCAGAGAGGCTGAATACCGCACTGAGTCAATGCGGTCTTAGCCTCTCTGGTCTCAACACTCTGTCTGATTTTGGATTTTTTTTTTTTTTTTTCCCAAATCAGACTTGACACCAGAGAGGCTGAATACCGCACTGAGTCAATGGGGTCTTAGCCTCTCTGGTGTCAACACTCTGTCTGATTTTGGATTTTTTTTTTTTTTTTTCCAAAATCAGACTTGACACCAGAGAGGCTGAATACCGCACTGAGTCAATGCGGTCTTAGCCTCTCTGGTGTCAACACTCTGTCTGATTTTGGATTTTTTTCTTTTTTTTTTTTCAAAATCAGACTTGACACCAGAGAGGCTGAATACCGCACTGAGTCAATGCGGTCTTAGCCTCTCTGGTCTCAACACTCTGTCTGATTTTGGATTTTTTTTTTTTTTTTTTCAAAATCAGACTTGACACCAGAGAGGCTGAATACCGCACTGAGTCAATGCGGTCTTAGCCTCTCTGGTGTCAACACTCTGTCTGATTTTGGATTTTTTTTTTTTTTTTTCCAAAATCAGACTTGACACCAGAGAGGCTGAATACCCCACTGAGTCAATGCGGTCTTAGCCTCTCTGGTCTCAACACTCTGTCTGATTTTGGATTTTTTTTTTTTTTTTCCAAAATCAGACTTGACACCAGAGAGGCTGAATACCGCACTGAGTCAATGCGGTCTTAGCCTCTCTGGTGTCAACACTCTGTCTGATTTTGGATTTTTTTTTTTTTTTTTCCAAAATCAGACTTGACACCAGAGAGGCTGAATACTGCACTGAGTCAATGCGGTCTTAGCCTCTCTGGTGTCAACACTCTGTCTGATTTTGGATTTTTTTTTTTTTTTTTTTCCAAAATCAGACTTGACACCAGAGAGGCTGAATACCCCACTGAGTCAATGCGGTCTTAGCCTCTCTGGTCTCAACACTCTGTCTGATTTTGGATTTTTTTTTTTTTTTTCCAAAATCAGACTTGACACCAGAGAGGCTGAATACCGCACTGAGTCAATGCGGTCTTAGCCTCTCTGGTGTCAACACTCTGTCTGATTTTGGATTTTTTTTTTTTTTTTCCAAAATCAGACTTGACACCAGAGAGGCTGAATACTGCACTGAGTCAATGCGGTCTTAGCCTCTCTGGTGTCAACACTCTGTCTGATTTTGGATTTTTTTTTTTTTTTTTCCAAAATCAGACTTGACACCAGAGAGGCTGAATACCGCACTGAGTCAATGCGGTCTTAGCCTCTCTGGTCTCAACACTCTGTCTGATTTTGGATTTTTTTTTTTTTTTCTCCAAAATCAGACTTGACACCAGAGAGGCTGAATACCGCACTGAGTCAATGCGGTCTTAGCCTCTCTGGTGTCAACACTCTGTCTGATTTTGGATTTTTTTTATTTTTTTCCAAAATCAGACTTGACACCAGAGAGGCTGAATACCGCACTGAGTCAATGCGGTCTTAGCCTCTCTGGTCTCAACACTCTGTCTGATTTTGGATTTTTTTTTTTTTTTTCCAAAATCAGACTTGACACCAGAGAGGCTGAATACCGCACTGAGTCAATGGGGTCTTAGCCTCTCTGGTGTCAACACTCTGTCTGATTTTGGATTTTTTTTTTTTTTTTCCAAAATCAGACTTGACACCAGAGAGGCTGAATACTGCACTGAGTCAATGCGGTCTTAGCCTCTCTGGTGTCAACACTCTGTCTGATTTTGGATTTTTTTTTTTTTTTTTCCAAAATCAGACTTGACACCAGAGAGGCTGAATACCGCACTGAGTAAATGCGGTCTTAGCCTCTCTGGTCTCAACACTCTGTCTGATTTTGGATTTTTTTTTTTTTTTCTCCAAAATCAGACTTGACACCAGAGAGGCTGAATACCCCACTGAGTCAATGCGGTCTTAGCCTCTCTGGTCTCAACACTCTGTCTGATTTTGGATTTTTTTTTTTTTTTCCAAAATCAGACTTGACACCAGAGAGGCTGAATACCGCACTGAGTCAATGCGGTCTTAGCCTCTCTGGTGTCAACACTCTGTCTGATTTTGGATTTTTTTTTTTTTTTTCCAAAATCAGACTTGACACCAGAGAGGCTGAATACTGCACTGAGTCAATGCGGTCTTAGCCTCTCTGGTGTCAACACTCTGTCTGATTTTGGATTTTTTTTTTTTTTTTTCCAAAATCAGACTTGACACCAGAGAGGCTGAATACCGCACTGAGTCAATGCGGTCTTAGCCTCTCTGGTCTCAACACTCTGTCTGATTTTGGATTTTTTTTTTTTTTTCTCCAAAATCAGACTTGACACCAGAGAGGCTGAATACCGCACTGAGTCAATGCGGTCTTAGCCTCTCTGGTGTCAACACTCTGTCTGATTTTGGATTTTTTTTATTTTTTTCCAAAATCAGACTTGACACCAGAGAGGCTGAATACCGCACTGAGTCAATGCGGTCTTAGCCTCTCTGGTCTCAACACTCTGTCTGATTTTGGATTTTTTTTTTTTTTTTCCAAAATCAGACTTGACACCAGAGAGGCTGAATACCGCACTGAGTCAATGGGGTCTTAGCCTCTCTGGTGTCAACACTCTGTCTGATTTTGGATTTTTTTTTTTTTTTTCCAAAATCAGACTTGACACCAGAGAGGCTGAATACTGCACTGAGTCAATGCGGTCTTAGCCTCTCTGGTGTCAACACTCTGTCTGATTTTGGATTTTTTTTTTTTTTTTTCCAAAATCAGACTTGACACCAGAGAGGCTGAATACCGCACTGAGTAAATGCGGTCTTAGCCTCTCTGGTCTCAACACTCTGTCTGATTTTGGATTTTTTTTTTTTTTTCTCCAAAATCAGACTTGACACCAGAGAGGCTGAATACCGCACTGAGTCAATGCGGTCTTAGCCTCTCTGGTGTCAACACTCTGTCTGATTTTGGATTTTTTTTATTTTTTTCCAAAATCAGACTTGACACCAGAGAGGCTGAATACCGCACTGAGTCAATGCGGTCTTAGCCTCTCTGGTCTCAACACTCTGTCTGATTTTGGATTTTTTTTTTTTTTTTCCCAAATCAGACTTGACACCAGAGAGGCTGAATACCGCACTGAGTCAATGGGGTCTTAGCCTCTCTGGTGTCAACACTCTGTCTGATTTTGGATTTTTTTTTTTTTTTTCCAAAATCAGACTTGACACCAGAGAGGCTGAATACCGCACTGAGTCAATGCGGTCTTAGCCTCTCTGGTGTCAACACTCTGTCTGATTTTGGATTTTTTTCTTTTTTTTTTTTCAAAATCAGACTTGACACCAGAGAGGCTGAATACCGCACTGAGTCAATGCGGTCTTAGCCTCTCTGGTCTCAACACTCTGTCTGATTTTGGATTTTTTTTTTTTTTTTTCAAAATCAGACTTGACACCAGAGAGGCTGAATACCGCACTGAGTCAATGCGGTCTTAGCCTCTCTGGTGTCAACACTCTGTCTGATTTTGGATTTTTTTTTTTTTTTTTCCAAAATCAGACTTGACACCAGAGAGGCTGAATACCCCACTGAGTCAATGCGGTCTTAGCCTCTCTGGTCTCAACACTCTGTCTGATTTTGGATTTTTTTTTTTTTTTTCCAAAATCAGACTTGACACCAGAGAGGCTGAATACCGCACTGAGTCAATGCGGTCTTAGCCTCTCTGGTGTCAACACTCTGTCTGATTTTGGATTTTTTTTTTTTTTTTTCCAAAATCAGACTTGACACCAGAGAGGCTGAATACTGCACTGAGTCAATGCGGTCTTAGCCTCTCTGGTGTCAACACTCTGTCTGATTTTGGATTTTTTTTTTTTTTTTTTTCCAAAATCAGACTTGACACCAGAGAGGCTGAATACCCCACTGAGTCAATGCGGTCTTAGCCTCTCTGGTCTCAACACTCTGTCTGATTTTGGATTTTTTTTTTTTTTTCCAAAATCAGACTTGACACCAGAGAGGCTGAATACCGCACTGAGTCAATGCAGTCTTAGCCTCTCTGGTGTCAACACTGTCTGATTTTGGATTTTTTTTTTTTTTTTTCCAAAATCAGACTTGACACCAGAGAGGCTGAATACCGCACTGAGTCAATGCGGTCTTAGCCTCTCTGGTCTCAACACTCTGTCTGATTTTGGATTTTTTTTTTTTTTTTTTCAAAATCAGATTGACACCAGAGAGGCTGAATACCGCACTGAGTCAATGCGGTCTTAGCCTCTCTGGTGTCAACACTCTGTCTGATTTTGGATTTTTTTTTTTTTTCCAAAATCAGACTTGACACCAGAGAGGCTGAATACCGCACTGAGTCAATGCGGTCTTAGCCTCTCTGGTCTCAACACTCTGTCTGATTTTGGATTTTTTTTTTTTTTTCCAAAATCAGACTTGACACCAGAGAGGCTGAATACCCCACTGAGTCAATGCGGTCTTAGCCTCTCTGGTCTCAACACTCTGTCTGATTTTGGATTTTTTTTTTTTTTTTTCCAAAATCAGACTTGACACCAGAGAGGCTGAATACCGCACTGAGTCAATCCGGTCTTAGCCTCTCTGGTGTCAACACTCTGTCTGATTTTGGATTTTTTTTTTTTTTTCCAAAATCAGACTTGACACCAGAGAGGCTGAATACCGCACTGAGTCAATGCGGTCTTAGCCTCTCTGGTGTCAACACTCTGTCTGATTTTGGATTTTTTTTTTTTTTTTTTCAAAATCAGACTTGACACCAGAGAGGCTGAATACCGCACTGAGTCAATGCGGTCTTAGCCTCTCTGGTCTCAACACTCTGTCGGATTTTGGATTTTTTTTTTTTTTTTCCAAAATCAGACTTGACACCAGAGAGGCTGAATACCGCACTGAGTCAATCCGGTCTTAGCCTCTCTGGTGTCAACACTCTGTCTGATTTTGGATTTTTTTTTTTTTTTTCCAAAATCAGACTTGACACCAGAGAGGCTGAATACCGCACTGAGTCAATGCGGTCTTAGCCTCTCTGGTGTCAACACTCTGTCTGATTTTGGATTTTTTTTTTTTTTTTTTCAAAATCAGACTTGACACCAGAGAGGCTGAATACCGCACTGAGTCAATGCGGTCTTAGCCTCTCTGGTCTCAACACTCTGTCTGATTTTGGATTTTTTTTTTTTTTTTCCAAAATCAGACTTGACACCAGAGAGGCTGAATACCGCACTGAGTCAATGGGGTCTTAGCCTCTCTGGTGTCAACACTCTGTCTGATTTTGGATTTTTTTTTTTTTTTTCCAAAATCAGACTTGACACCAGAGAGGCTGAATACCGCACTGAGTCAATGCGGTCTTAGCCTCTCTGGTGTCAACACTCTGTCTGATTTTGGATTTTTTTCTTTTTTTTTTTTCAAAATCAGACTTGACACCAGAGAGGCTGAATACCGCACTGAGTCAATGCGGTCTTAGCCTCTCTGGTCTCAACACTCTGTCTGATTTTGGATTTTTTTTTTTTTTTTTCAAAATCAGACTTGAC
Source organism: Poromitra crassiceps (assembly GCF_964638095.1). Classification (NCBI taxonomy): domain Eukaryota; kingdom Metazoa; phylum Chordata; class Actinopteri; order Beryciformes; family Melamphaidae; genus Poromitra; species Poromitra crassiceps. Next base: position 6,428 of record NW_028151363.1, read on the forward strand.
ACCAGAGAGGCTGAATACCGCACTGAGTCAATGCGGTCTTAGCCTCTCTGGTGTCAACACTCTGTCTGATTTTGGATTTTTTTTTTTTTTTTTCCAAAATCAGACTTGACACCAGAGAGGCTGAATACCCCACTGAGTCAATGCGGTCTTAGCCTCTCTGGTCTCAACCCTCTGTCTGATTTTGGATTTTTTTTTTTTTTTTCCAAAATCAGACTTGACACCAGAGAGGCTGAATACCGCACTGAGTCAATGCGGTCTTAGCCTCTCTGGTGTCAACACTCTGTCTGATTTTGGATTTTTTTTTTTTTTTTTCCAAAATCAGACTTGACACCAGAGAGGCTGAATACTGCACTGAGTCAATGCGGTCTTAGCCTCTCTGGTGTCAACACTCTGTCTGATTTTGGATTTTTTTTTTTTTTTTTTTCCAAAATCAGACTTGACACCAGAGAGGCTGAATACCCCACTGAGTCAATGCGGTCTTAGCCTCTCTGGTCTCAACACTCTGTCTGATTTTGGATTTTTTTTTTTTTTTCCAAAATCAGACTTGACACCAGAGAGGCTGAATACCGCACTGAGTCAATGCAGTCTTAGCCTCTCTGGTGTCAACACTGTCTGATTTTGGATTTTTTTTTTTTTTTTCCAAAATCAGACTTGACACCAGAGAGGCTGAATACCGCACTGAGTCAATGCGGTCTTAGCCTCTCTGGTCTCAACACTCTGTCTGATTTTGGATTTTTTTTTTTTTTTTTTCAAAATCAGATTGACACCAGAGAGGCTGAATACCGCACTGAGTCAATGCGGTCTTAGCCTCTCTGGTGTCAACACTCTGTCTGATTTTGGATTTTTTTTTTTTTTCCAAAATCAGACTTGACACCAGAGAGGCTGAATACCGCACTGAGTCAATGCGGTCTTAGCCTCTCTGGTCTCAACACACTGTCTGATTTTGGATTTTTTTTTTTTTTTTCCAAAATCAGACTTGACACCAGAGAGGCTGAATACCCCACTGAGTCAATGCGGTCTTAGCCTCTCTGGTCTCAACACTCTGTCTGATTTTGGATTTTTTTTTTTTTTTTTCCAAAATCAGACTTGACACCAGAGAGGCTGAATACCGCACTGAGTCAATCCGGTCTTAGCCTCTCTGGTGTCAACACTCTGTCTGATTTTGGATTTTTTTTTTTTTTTTCCAAAATCAGACTTGACACCAGAGAGGCTGAATACCGCACTGAGTCAATGCGGTCTTAGCCTCTCTGGTGTCAACACTCTGTCTGATTTTGGATTTTTTTTTTTTTTTTTTCAAAATCAGACTTGACACCAGAGAGGCTGAATACCGCACTGAGTCAATGCGGTCTTAGCCTCTCTGGTCTCAACACTCTGTCGGATTTTGGATTTTTTTTTTTTTTTTCCAAAATCAGACTTGACACCAGAGAGGCTGAATACCGCACTGAGTCAATGCGGTCTTAGCCTCTCTGGTCTCAACACTCTGTCTGATTTTGGATTTTTTTTTTTTTTTTCCAAAATCAGACTTGACACCAGAGAGGCTGAATACCGCACTGAGTCAATGCGGTCTTAGCCTCTCTGGTGTCAACACTCTGTCTGATTTTGGATTTTTTTTTTTTTTTTCCAAAATCAGACTTGACACCAGAGAGGCTGAATACCGCACTGAGTCAATGCGGTCTTAGCCTCTCTGGTGTCAACACTCTGTCGGATTTTGGATTTTTTTTTTTTTTTTTCAAAATCAGACTTGACACCAGAGAGGCTGAATACCGCACTAAGTCAATGCGGTCTTAGCCTCTCTGGTGTCAACACTCTGTCTGATTTTGGATTTTTTTTTTTTTTTCCAAAATCAGACTTGACACCAGAGAGGCTGAATACCGCACTGAGTCAATGCGGTCTTAGCCTCTCTGGTCTCAACACTCTGTCTGATTTTGGATTTTTTTTTTTTTTTCCAAAATCAGACTTGACACCAGAGAGGCTGAATACCGCACTGAGTCAATGCGGTCTTAGCCTCTCTGGTCTCAACACTCTGTCTGATTTTGGATTTTTTTTTTTTTTTTTTCAAAATCAGACTTGACACCAGAGAGGCTGAATACCGCACTGAGTCAATGCGGTCTTAGCCTCTCTGGTGTCAACACTCTGTCTGATTTTGGATTTTTTTTTTTTTTTCCAAAATCAGACTTGACACCAGAGAGGCTGAATACCGCACTGAGTCAATGCGGTCTTAGCCTCTCTGGTGTCAACACTCTGTCTGATTTTGGATTTTTTTTTTTTTTTTTTCAAAATCAGACTTGACACCAGAGAGGCTGAATACCGCACTGAGTCAATGCGGTCTTAGCCTCTCTGGTCTCAACACTCTGTCGGATTTTGGATTTTTTTTTTTTTTTTCCAAAATCAGACTTGACACCAGAGAGGCTGAATACCGCACTGAGTCAATCCGGTCTTAGCCTCTCTGGTGTCAACACTCTGTCTGATTTTGGATTTTTTTTTTTTTTTCCAAAATCAGACTTGACACCAGAGAGGCTGAATACCGCACTGAGTCAATGCGGTCTTAGCCTCTCTGGTGTCAACACTCTGTCTGATTTTGGATTTTTTTTTTTTTTTTTTCAAAATCAGACTTGACACCAGAGAGGCTGAATACCGCACTGAGTCAATGCGGTCTTAGCCTCTCTGGTCTCAACACTCTGTCTGATTTTGGATTTTTTTTTTTTTTTTCCAAAATCAGACTTGACACCAGAGAGGCTGAATACCGCACTGAGTCAATGGGGTCTTAGCCTCTCTGGTGTCAACACTCTGTCTGATTTTGGATTTTTTTTTTTTTTTTCCAAAATCAGACTTGACACCAGAGAGGCTGAATACCGCACTGAGTCAATGCGGTCTTAGCCTCTCTGGTGTCAACACTCTGTCTGATTTTGGATTTTTTTCTTTTTTTTTTTTCAAAATCAGACTTGACACCAGAGAGGCTGAATACCGCACTGAGTCAATGCGGTCTTAGCCTCTCTGGTCTCAACACTCTGTCTGATTTTGGATTTTTTTTTTTTTTTTTCAAAATCAGACTTGACACCAGAGAGGCTGAATACCGCACTGAGTCAATGCGGTCTTAGCCTCTCTGGTGTCAACACTCTGTCTGATTTTGGATTTTTTTTTTTTTTTTTCCAAAATCAGACTTGACACCAGAGAGGCTGAATACCCCACTGAGTCAATGCGGTCTTAGCCTCTCTGGTCTCAACCCTCTGTCTGATTTTGGATTTTTTTTTTTTTTTTCCAAAATCAGACTTGACACCAGAGAGGCTGAATACCGCACTGAGTCAATGCGGTCTTAGCCTCTCTGGTGTCAACACTCTGTCTGATTTTGGATTTTTTTTTTTTTTTTTCCAAAATCAGACTTGACACCAGAGAGGCTGAATACTGCACTGAGTCAATGCGGTCTTAGCCTCTCTGGTGTCAACACTCTGTCTGATTTTGGATTTTTTTTTTTTTTTTTTTCCAAAATCAGACTTGACACCAGAGAGGCTGAATACCCCACTGAGTCAATGCGGTCTTAGCCTCTCTGGTCTCAACACTCTGTCTGATTTTGGATTTTTTTTTTTTTTTCCAAAATCAGACTTGACACCAGAGAGGCTGAATACCGCACTGAGTCAATGCAGTCTTAGCCTCTCTGGTGTCAACACTGTCTGATTTTGGATTTTTTTTTTTTTTTTCCAAAATCAGACTTGACACCAGAGAGGCTGAATACCGCACTGAGTCAATGCGGTCTTAGCCTCTCTGGGTCTCAACACTCTGTCTGATTTTGGATTTTTTTTTTTTTTTTTTCAAAATCAGATTGACACCAGAGAGGCTGAATACCGCACTGAGTCAATGCGGTCTTAGCCTCTCTGGTGTCAACACTCTGTCTGATTTTGGATTTTTTTTTTTTTTTCCAAAATCAGACTTGACACCAGAGAGGCTGAATACTGCACTGAGTCAATGCGGTCTTAGCCTCTCTGGTGTCAACACTCTGTCTGATTTTGGATTTTTTTTTTTTTTTTTTTCCAAAATCAGACTTGACACCAGAGAGGCTGAATACCGCACTGAGTCAATGCGGTCTTAGCCTCTCTGGTCTCAACACTCTGTCTGATTTTGGATTTTTTTTTTTTTTTTTCAAAATCAGACTTGACACCAGAGAGGCTGAATACCGCACTGAGTCAATGCGGTCTTAGCCTCTCTGGTGTCAACACTCTGTCTGATTTTGGATTTTTTTTTTTTTTTCCAAAATCAGACTTGACACCAGAGAGGCTGAATACCGCACTGAGTCAATGCGGTCTTAGCCTCTCTGGTGTCAACACTCTGTCTGATTTTGGATTTTTTTTTTTTTTTTTTCAAAATCAGACTTGACACCAGAGAGGCTGAATACCGCACTGAGTCAATGCGGTCTTAGCCTCTCTGGTCTCAACACTCTGTCGGATTTTGGATTTTTTTTTTTTTTTTCCAAAATCAGACTTGACACCAGAGAGGCTGAATACCGCACTGAGTCAATCCGGTCTTAGCCTCTCTGGTGTCAACACTCTGTCTGATTTTGGATTTTTTTTTTTTTTTCCAAAATCAGACTTGACACCAGAGAGGCTGAATACCGCACTGAGTCAATGCGGTCTTAGCCTCTCTGGTGTCAACACTCTGTCTGATTTTGGATTTTTTTTTTTTTTTTTTCAAAATCAGACTTGACACCAGAGAGGCTGAATACCGCACTGAGTCAATGCGGTCTTAGCCTCTCTGGTCTCAACACTCTGTCTGATTTTGGATTTTTTTTTTTTTTTTTCCAAAATCAGACTTGACACCAGAGAGGCTGAATACCGCACTGAGTCAATGGGGTCTTAGCCTCTCTGGTGTCAACACTCTGTCTGATTTTGGATTTTTTTTTTTTTTTTCCAAAATCAGACTTGACACCAGAGAGGCTGAATACCGCACTGAGTCAATGCGGTCTTAGCCTCTCTGGTGTCAACACTCTGTCTGATTTTGGATTTTTTTCTTTTTTTTTTCAAAATCAGACTTGACACCAGAGAGGCTGAATACCGCACTGAGTCAATGCGGTCTTAGCCTCTCTGGTCTCAACACTCTGTCTGATTTTGGATTTTTTTTTTTTTTTTCCAAAATCAGACTTGACACCAGAGAGGCTGAATACCGCACTGAGTCAATGGGGTCTTAGCCTCTCTGGTGTCAACACTCTGTCTGATTTTGGATTTTTTTTTTTTTTTTCCAAAATCAGACTTGACACCAGAGAGGCTGAATACCGCACTGAGTCAATGCGGTCTTAGCCTCTCTGGTGTCAACACTCTGTCTGATTTTGGATTTTTTTTTTTTTTTTTTCAAAATCAGACTTGACACCAGAGAGGCTGAATACCGCACTGAGTCAATGCGGTCTTAGCCTCTCTGGTGTCAACACTCTGTCTGATTTTGGATTTTTTTTTTTTTTTTCCAAAATCAGACTTGACACCAGAGAGGCTGAATACCGCACTGAGTCAATGCGGTCTTAGCCTCTCTGGTCTCAACACTCTGTCGGATTTTGGATTTTTTTTTTTTTTTTCCAAAATCAGACTTGACACCAGAGAGGCTGAATACCGCACTGAGTCAATCCGGTCTTAGCCTCTCTGGTGTCAACACTCTGTCTGATTTTGGATTTTTTTTTTTTTTTTCCAAAATCAGACTTGACACCAGAGAGGCTGAATACCGCACTGAGTCAATGCGGTCTTAGCCTCTCTGGTGTCAACACTCTGTCTGATTTTGGATTTTTTTTTTTTTTTTTTCAAAATCAGACTTGACACCAGAGAGGCTGAATACCGCACTGAGTCAATGCGGTCTTAGCCTCTCTGGTCTCAACACTCTGTCTGATTTTGGATTTTTTTTTTTTTTTTCCAAAATCAGACTTGACACCAGAGAGGCTGAATACCGCACTGAGTCAATGGGGTCTTAGCCTCTCTGGTGTCAACACTCTGTCTGATTTTGGATTTTTTTTTTTTTTTTCCAAAATCAGACTTGACACCAGAGAGGCTGAATACCGCACTGAGTCAATGCGGTCTTAGCCTCTCTGGTGTCAACACTCTGTCTGATTTTGGATTTTTTTCTTTTTTTTTTTTCAAAATCAGACTTGACACCAGAGAGGCTGAATACCGCACTGAGTCAATGCGGTCTTAGCCTCTCTGGTCTCAACACTCTGTCTGATTTTGGATTTTTTTTTTTTTTTTTCAAAATCAGACTTGACACCAGAGAGGCTGAATACCGCACTGAGTCAATGCGGTCTTAGCCTCTCTGGTGTCAACACTCTGTCTGATTTTGGATTTTTTTTTTTTTTTTTCCAAAATCAGACTTGACACCAGAGAGGCTGAATACCCCACTGAGTCAATGCGGTCTTAGCCTCTCTGGTCTCAACCCTCTGTCTGATTTTGGATTTTTTTTTTTTTTTTCCAAAATCAGACTTGACACCAGAGAGGCTGAATACCGCACTGAGTCAATGCGGTCTTAGCCTCTCTGGTGTCAACACTCTGTCTGATTTTGGATTTTTTTTTTTTTTTTCCAAAATCAGACTTGACACCAGAGAGGCTGAATACTGCACTGAGTCAATGCGGTCTTAGCCTCTCTGGTGTCAACACTCTGTCTGATTTTGGATTTTTTTTTTTTTTTTTTTCCAAAATCAGACTTGACACCAGAGAGGCTGAATACCCCACTGAGTCAATGCGGTCTTAGCCTCTCTGGTCTCAACACTCTGTCTGATTTTGGATTTTTTTTTTTTTTTCCAAAATCAGACTTGACACCAGAGAGGCTGAATACCGCACTGAGTCAATGCAGTCTTAGCCTCTCTGGTGTCAACACTGTCTGATTTTGGATTTTTTTTTTTTTTTTCCAAAATCAGACTTGACACCAGAGAGGCTGAATACCGCACTGAGTCAATGCGGTCTTAGCCTCTCTGGTCTCAACACTCTGTCTGATTTTGGATTTTTTTTTTTTTTTTTTCAAAATCAGATTGACACCAGAGAGGCTGAATACCGCACTGAGTCAATGCGGTCTTAGCCTCTCTGGTGTCAACACTCTGTCTGATTTTGGATTTTTTTTTTTTTTCCAAAATCAGACTTGACACCAGAGAGGCTGAATACCGCACTGAGTCAATGCGGTCTTAGCCTCTCTGGTCTCAACACACTGTCTGATTTTGGATTTTTTTTTTTTTTTTCCAAAATCAGACTTGACACCAGAGAGGCTGAATACCCCACTGAGTCAATGCGGTCTTAGCCTCTCTGGTCTCAACACTCTGTCTGATTTTGGATTTTTTTTTTTTTTTTTCCAAAATCAGACTTGACACCAGAGAGGCTGAATACCGCACTGAGTCAATCCGGTCTTAGCCTCTCTGGTGTCAACACTCTGTCTGATTTTGGATTTTTTTTTTTTTTTCCAAAATCAGACTTGACACCAGAGAGGCTGAATACCGCACTGAGTCAATGCGGTCTTAGCCTCTCTGGTGTCAACACTCTGTCTGATTTTGGATTTTTTTTTTTTTTTTTTCAAAATCAGACTTGACACCAGAGAGGCTGAATACCGCACTGAGTCAATGCGGTCTTAGCCTCTCTGGTCTCAACACTCTGTCGGATTTTGGATTTTTTTTTTTTTTTTCCAAAATCAGACTTGACACCAGAGAGGCTGAATACCGCACTGAGTCAATGCGGTCTTAGCCTCTCTGGTCTCAACACTCTGTCTGATTTTGGATTTTTTTTTTTTTTTTCCAAAATCAGACTTGACACCAGAGAGGCTGAATACCGCACTGAGTCAATGCGGTCTTAGCCTCTCTGGTGTCAACACTCTGTCTGATTTTGGATTTTTTTTTTTTTTTTCCAAAATCAGACTTGACACCAGAGAGGCTGAATACCGCACTGAGTCAATGCGGTCTTAGCCTCTCTGGTGTCAACACTCTGTCGGATTTTGGATTTTTTTTTTTTTTTTTCAAAATCAGACTTGACACCAGAGAGGCTGAATACCGCACTAAGTCAATGCGGTCTTAGCCTCTCTGGTGTCAACACTCTGTCTGATTTTGGATTTTTTTTTTTTTTTCCAAAATCAGACTTGACACCAGAGAGGCTGAATACCGCACTGAGTCAATGCGGTCTTAGCCTCTCTGGTCTCAACACTCTGTCTGATTTTGGATTTTTTTTTTTTTTTCCAAAATCAGACTTGACACCAGAGAGGCTGAATACCGCACTGAGTCAATGCGGTCTTAGCCTCTCTGGTCTCAACACTCTGTCTGATTTTGGATTTTTTTTTTTTTTTTTTCAAAATCAGACTTGACACCAGAGAGGCTGAATACCGCACTGAGTCAATGCGGTCTTAGCCTCTCTGGTGTCAACACTCTGTCTGATTTTGGATTTTTTTTTTTTTTTCCAAAATCAGACTTGACACCAGAGAGGCTGAATACCGCACTGAGTCAATGCGGTCTTAGCCTCTCTGGTCTCAACACTCTGTCTGATTTTGGATTTTTTTTTTTTTTTCCAAAATCAGACTTGACACCAGAGAGGCTGAATACCGCACTGAGTCAATGCGGTCTTAGCCTCTCTGGTGTCAACACTCTGTCGGATTTTGGATTTTTTTTTTTTTTTCCAAAATCAGACTTGACACCAGAGAGGCTGAATACCGCACTGAGTCAATGCGGTCTTAGCCTCTCTGGTCTCAACACTCTGTCTGATTTTGGATTATTATTTTTTTTTTTTTCCAAAATCAGACTTGACACCAGAGAGGCTGAATACCGCACTGAGTCAATGCGGTCTTAGCCTCTCTGGTGTCAACACTGTCTGATTTTGGATTTTTTTTTTTTTTTTCCAAAATCAGACTTGACACCAGAGAGGCTGAATACCGCACTGAGTCAATGCGGTCTTAGCCTCTCTGGTCTCAACACTCTGTCTGATTTTGGATTTTTTTTTTTTTTTTTTCAAAATCAGACTTGACACCAGAGAGGCTGAATACCGCACTGAGTCAATGCGGTCTTAGCCTCTCTGGTGTCAACACTCTGTCTGATTTTGGATTTTTTTTTTTTTTTTCCAAAATCAGACTTGACACCAGAGAGGCTGAATACCGCACTGAGTCAATGCGGTCTTAGCCTCTCTGGTGTCAACACTCTGTCTGATTTTGGATTTTTTTTTTTTTTTTTCCAAAATCAGACTTGACACCAGAGAGGCTGAATACCGCACTGAGTCAATGCGGTCTTAGCCTCTCTGGTCTCAACACTCTGTCTGATTTTGGATTTTTTTTTTTTTTTTCCAAAATCAGACTTGACACCAGAGAGGCTGAATACCGCACTGAGTCAATGCGGTCTTAGCCTCTCTGGTGTCAACACTCTGTCTGATTTTGGATTTTTTTTTTTTTTTTCCAAAATCAGACTTGACACCAGAGAGGCTGAATACCGCACTGAGTCAATGCGGTCTTAGCCTCTCTGGTGTCAACACTCTGTCTGATTTTGGATTTTTTTTTTTTTTTTTCAAAATCAGACTTGACACCAGAGAGGCTGAATACCGCACTGAGTCAATGCGGTCTTAGCCTCTCTGGTGTCAACACTCTGTCTGATTTTGGATTTTTTTTTTTTTTTCCAAAATCAGACTTGACACCAGAGAGGCTGAATACCACACTGAGTCAATGCGGTCTTAGCCTCTCTGGTCTCAACACTCTGTCTGATTTTAGATTTTTTTTTTTTTTTCCAAAATCAGACTTGACACCAGAGAGGCTGAATACCGCACTGAGTCAATGCGGTCTTAGCCTCTCTGGTGTCAACACTCTGTCGGATTTTGGATTTTTTTTTTTTTTTTCCAAAATCAGACTTGACACCAGAGAGGCTGAATACCGCACTGAGTCAATGCGGTCTTAGCCTCTCTGGTGTCAACACTGTCTGATTTTGGATTTTTTTTTTTTTTTTCCAAAATCAGACTTGACACCAGAGAGGCTGAATACCGCACTGAGTCAATGCGGTCTTAGCCTCTCTGGTGTCAACACTCTGTCTGATTTTGGATTATTATTATTTTTTTTTCCAAAATCAGACTTGACACCAGAGAGGCTGAATACCGCACTGAGTCAATGCGGTCTTAGCCTCTCTGGTGTCAACACTGTCTGATTTTGGATTTTTTTTTTTTTTTTCCAAAATCAGACTTGACACCAGAGAGGCTGAATACCGCACTGAGTCAATGCGGTCTTAGCCTCTCTGGTCTCAACACTCTGTCTGATTTTGGATTTTTTTTTTTTTTTTTTCAAAATCAGACTTGACACCAGAGAGGCTGAATACCGCACTGAGTCAATGCGGTCTTAGCCTCTCTGGTGTCAACACTCTGTCTGATTTTGGATTTTTTTTTTTTTTTTCCAAAATCAGACTTGACACCAGAGAGGCTGAATACCGCACTGAGTCAATGCGGTCTTAGCCTCTCTGGTGTCAACACTCTGTCTGATTTTGGATTTTTTTTTTTTTTTTTCCAAAATCAGACTTGACACCAGAGAGGCTGAATACCGCACTGAGTCAATGCGGTCTTAGCCTCTCTGGTCTCAACACTCTGTCTGATTTTGGATTTTTTTTTTTTTTTTCCAAAATCAGACTTGACACCAGAGAGGCTGAATACCGCACTGAGTCAATGCGGTCTTAGCCTCTCTGGTGTCAACACTCTGTCTGATTTTGGATTTTTTTTTTTTTTTTCCAAAATCAGACTTGACACCAGAGAGGCTGAATACCGCACTGAGTCAATGCGGTCTTAGCCTCTCTGGTGTCAACACTCTGTCTGATTTTGGATTTTTTTTTTTTTTTTTCAAAATCAGACTTGACACCAGAGAGGCTGAATACCGCACTGAGTCAATGCGGTCTTAGCCTCTCTGGTGTCAACACTCTGTCTGATTTTGGATTTTTTTTTTTTTTTCCAAAATCAGACTTGACACCAGAGAGGCTGAATACCACACTGAGTCAATGCGGTCTTAGCCTCTCTGGTCTCAACACTCTGTCTGATTTTAGATTTTTTTTTTTTTTTCCAAAATCAGACTTGACACCAGAGAGGCTGAATACCGCACTGAGTCAATGCGGTCTTAGCCTCTCTGGTGTCAACACTCTGTCGGATTTTGGATTTTTTTTTTTTTTTTCCAAAATCAGACTTGACACCAGAGAGGCTGAATACCGCACTGAGTCAATGCGGTCTTAGCCTCTCTGGTGTCAACACTGTCTGATTTTGGATTTTTTTTTTTTTTTTCCAAAATCAGACTTGACACCAGAGAGGCTGAATACCGCACTGAGTCAATGCGGTCTTAGCCTCTCTGGTGTCAACACTCTGTCTGATTTTGGATTATTATTATTTTTTTTTCCAAAATCAGACTTGACACCAGAGAGGCTGAATACCGCACTGAGTCAATGCGGTCTTAGCCTCTCTGGTGTCAACACTGTCTGATTTTGGATTTTTTTTTTTTTTTTCCAAAATCAGACTTGACACCAGAGAGGCTGAATACCGCACTGAGTCAATGCGGTCTTAGCCTCTCTGGTCTCAACACTCTGTCTGATTTTGGATTTTTTTTTTTTTTTTTTCAAAATCAGACTTGACACCAGAGAGGCTGAATACCGCACTGAGTCAATGCGGTCTTAGCCTCTCTGGTGTCAACACTCTGTCTGATTTTGGATTTTTTTTTTTTTTTTCCAAAATCAGACTTGACACCAGAGAGGCTGAATACCGCACTGAGTCAATGCGGTCTTAGCCTCTCTGGTGTCAACACTCTGTCTGATTTTGGATTTTTTTTTTTTTTTTTCCAAAATCAGACTTGACACCAGAGAGGCTGAATACCGCACTGAGTCAATGCGGTCTTAGCCTCTCTGGTCTCAACACTCTGTCGGATTTTGGATTTTTTTTTTTTTTTTTTCAAAATCAGACTTGACACCAGAGAGGCTGAATACCGCACTGAGTCAATGCGGTCTTAGCCTCTCTGGTCTCAACACTCTGTCGGATTTTGGATTTTTTTTTTTTTTTTCCAAAATCAGACTTGACACCAGAGAGGCTGAATACCGCACTGAGTCAATGCGGTCTTAGCCTCTCTGGTCTCAACACTCTGTCTGATTTTGGATTTTTTTTTTTTTTTTTCCAAAATCAGACTTGACACCAGAGAGGCTGAATACCGCACTGAGTCAATGCGGTCTTAGCCTCTCTGGTGTCAACACTCTGTCGGATTTTGGATTTTTTTTTTTTTTTTCCAAAATCAGACTTGACACCAGAGAGGCTGAATACCGCACTGAGTCAATGCGGTCTTAGCCTCTCTGGTCTCAACACTCTGTCTGATTTTGGATTTTTTTTTTTTTTTCCAAAATCAGACTTGACACCAGAGAGGCTGAATACCGCACTGAGTCAATGCGGTCTTAGCCTCTCTGGTGTCAACACTCTGTCTGATTTTGGATTTTTTTTTTTTTTTTTCCAAAATCAGACTTGACACCAGAGAGGCTGAATACCCCACTGAGTCAATGCGGTCTTAGCCTCTCTGGTGTCAACACTCTGTCTGATTTTGGATTTTTTTTTTTTTTTCCAAAATCAGACTTGACACCAGAGAGGCTGAATACCGCACTGAGTCAATGCGGTCTTAGCCTCTCTGGTCTCAACACTCTGTCTGATTTTGGATTTTTTTTTTTTTTTCCAAAATCAGACTTGACACCAGAGAGGCTGAATTCCCCACTGAGTCAATGCGGTCTTAGCCTCTCTGGTCTCAACACTCTGTCTGATTTTGGATTTTTTTTTTTTTTTTTCCAAAATCAGACTTGACACCAGAGAGGCTGAATACCGCACTGAGTCAATGCGGTCTTAGCCTCTCTGGTGTCAACACTCTGTCTGATTTTGGATTTTTTTTTTTTTTTTCCAAAATCAGACTTGACACCAGAGAGGCTGAATACCGCACTGAGTCAATGCGGTCTTAGCCTCTCTGGTCTCAACACTCTGATTTTGGATTTTTTTTTTTTTTCCCAAAATCAGACTTGACACCAGAGAGGCTGAATACCGCACTGAGTCAATGCGGTCTTAGCCTCTCTGGTGTCAACACTCTGTCTGATTTTGGATTTTTTTTTTTTTTTCCAAAATCAGACTTGACACCAGAGAGGCTGAATACCACACTGAGTCAATGCGGTCTTAGCCTCTCTGGTCTCAACACTCTGTCTGATTTTAGATTTTTTTTTTTTTTTCCAAAATCAGACTTGACACCAGAGAGGCTGAATACCGCACTGAGTCAATGCGGTCTTAGCCTCTCTGGTGTCAACACTCTGTCGGATTTTGGATTTTTTTTTTTTTTTTCCAAAATCAGACTTGACACCAGAGAGGCTGAATACCGCACTGAGTCAATGCGGTCTTAGCCTCTCTGGTGTCAACACTGTCTGATTTTGGATTTTTTTTTTTTTTTTCCAAAATCAGACTTGACACCAGAGAGGCTGAATACCGCACTGAGTCAATGCGGTCTTAGCCTCTCTGGTGTCAACACTCTGTCTGATTTTGGATTATTATTATTTTTTTTTCCAAAATCAGACTTGACACCAGAGAGGCTGAATACCGCACTGAGTCAATGCGGTCTTAGCCTCTCTGGTGTCAACACTGTCTGATTTTGGATTTTTTTTTTTTTTTCCAAAATCAGACTTGACACCAGAGAGGCTGAATACCGCACTGAGTCAATGCGGTCTTAGCCTCTCTGGTCTCAACACTCTGTCTGATTTTGGATTTTTTTTTTTTTTTTTCAAAATCAGACTTGACACCAGAGAGGCTGAATACCGCACTGAGTCAATGCGGTCTTAGCCTCTCTGGTGTCAACACTCTGTCTGATTTTGGATTTTTTTTTTTTTTTTCCAAAATCAGACTTGACACCAGAGAGGCTGAATACCGCACTGAGTCAATGCGGTCTTAGCCTCTCTGGTGTCAACACTCTGTCTGATTTTGGATTTTTTTTTTTTTTTTCCAAAATCAGACTTGACACCAGAGAGGCTGAATACCGCACTGAGTCAATGCGGTCTTAGCCTCTCTGGTCTCAACACTCTGTCTGATTTTGGATTTTTTTTTTTTTTTTCCAAAATCAGACTTGACACCAGAGAGGCTGAATACCGCACTGAGTCAATGCGGTCTTAGCCTCTCTGGTGTCAACACTCTGTCTGATTTTGGATTTTTTTTTTTTTTTTCCAAAATCAGACTTGACACCAGAGAGGCTGAATACCGCACTGAGTCAATGCGGTCTTAGCCTCTCTGGTGTCAACACTCTGTCTGATTTTGGATTTTTTTTTTTTTTTTTCAAAATCAGACTTGACACCAGAGAGGCTGAATACCGCACTGAGTCAATGCGGTCTTAGCCTCTCTGGTGTCAACACTCTGTCTGATTTTGGATTTTTTTTTTTTTTTCCAAAATCAGACTTGACACCAGAGAGGCTGAATACCACACTGAGTCAATGCGGTCTTAGCCTCTCTGGTCTCAACACTCTGTCTGATTTTAGATTTTTTTTTTTTTTTCCAAAATCAGACTTGACACCAGAGAGGCTGAATACCGCACTGAGTCAATGCGGTCTTAGCCTCTCTGGTGTCAACACTCTGTCGGATTTTGGATTTTTTTTTTTTTTTTCCAAAATCAGACTTGACACCAGAGAGGCTGAATACCGCACTGAGTCAATGCGGTCTTAGCCTCTCTGGTGTCAACACTGTCTGATTTTGGATTTTTTTTTTTTTTTTCCAAAATCAGACTTGACACCAGAGAGGCTGAATACCGCACTGAGTCAATGCGGTCTTAGCCTCTCTGGTGTCAACACTCTGTCTGATTTTGGATTATTATTATTTTTTTTTCCAAAATCAGACTTGACACCAGAGAGGCTGAATACCGCACTGAGTCAATGCGGTCTTAGCCTCTCTGGTGTCAACACTGTCTGATTTTGGATTTTTTTTTTTTTTTTCCAAAATCAGACTTGACACCAGAGAGGCTGAATACCGCACTGAGTCAATGCGGTCTTAGCCTCTCTGGTCTCAACACTCTGTCTGATTTTGGATTTTTTTTTTTTTTTTTCAAAATCAGACTTGACACCAGAGAGGCTGAATACCGCACTGAGTCAATGCGGTCTTAGCCTCTCTGGTGTCAACACTCTGTCTGATTTTGGATTTTTTTTTTTTTTTTTCCAAAATCAGACTTGACACCAGAGAGGCTGAATACCGCACTGAGTCAATGCGGTCTTAGCCTCTCTGGTCTCAACACTCTGTCTGATTTTGGATTTTTTTTTTTTTTTTCCAAAATCAGACTTGACACCAGAGAGGCTGAATACCGCACTGAGTCAATGCGGTCTTAGCCTCTCTGGTGTCAACACTCTGTCTGATTTTGGATTTTTTTTTTTTTTTTCCAAAATCAGACTTGACACCAGAGAGGCTGAATACCGCACTGAGTCAATGCGGTCTTAGCCTCTCTGGTGTCAACACTCTGTCTGATTTTGGATTTTTTTTTTTTTTTTTCAAAATCAGACTTGACACCAGAGAGGCTGAATACCGCACTGAGTCAATGCGGTCTTAGCCTCTCTGGTGTCAACACTCTGTCTGATTTTGGATTTTTTTTTTTTTTTCCAAAATCAGACTTGACACCAGAGAGGCTGAATACCACACTGAGTCAATGCGGTCTTAGCCTCTCTGGTCTCAACACTCTGTCTGATTTTAGATTTTTTTTTTTTTTTCCAAAATCAGACTTGACACCAGAGAGGCTGAATACCGCACTGAGTCAATGCGGTCTTAGCCTCTCTGGTGTCAACACTCTGTCGGATTTTGGATTTT
Organism: Poromitra crassiceps; assembly: GCF_964638095.1. NCBI lineage: Eukaryota > Metazoa > Chordata > Actinopteri > Beryciformes > Melamphaidae > Poromitra > Poromitra crassiceps. Next base: position 22,201 of record NW_028151363.1, read on the forward strand.
TTTTTTTTTTTTCCAAAATCAGACTTGACACCAGAGAGGCTGAATACCGCACTGAGTCAATGCGGTCTTAGCCTCTCTGGTGTCAACACTGTCTGATTTTGGATTTTTTTTTTTTTTTTCCAAAATCAGACTTGACACCAGAGAGGCTGAATACCGCACTGAGTCAATGCGGTCTTAGCCTCTCTGGTGTCAACACTCTGTCTGATTTTGGATTATTATTATTTTTTTTTCCAAAATCAGACTTGACACCAGAGAGGCTGAATACCGCACTGAGTCAATGCGGTCTTAGCCTCTCTGGTGTCAACACTGTCTGATTTTGGATTTTTTTTTTTTTTTTCCAAAATCAGACTTGACACCAGAGAGGCTGAATACCGCACTGAGTCAATGCGGTCTTAGCCTCTCTGGTCTCAACACTCTGTCTGATTTTGGATTTTTTTTTTTTTTTTTTCAAAATCAGACTTGACACCAGAGAGGCTGAATACCGCACTGAGTCAATGCGGTCTTAGCCTCTCTGGTGTCAACACTCTGTCTGATTTTGGATTTTTTTTTTTTTTTTCCAAAATCAGACTTGACACCAGAGAGGCTGAATACCGCACTGAGTCAATGCGGTCTTAGCCTCTCTGGTGTCAACACTCTGTCTGATTTTGGATTTTTTTTTTTTTTTTTCCAAAATCAGACTTGACACCAGAGAGGCTGAATACCGCACTGAGTCAATGCGGTCTTAGCCTCTCTGGTCTCAACACTCTGTCGGATTTTGGATTTTTTTTTTTTTTTTTTCAAAATCAGACTTGACACCAGAGAGGCTGAATACCGCACTGAGTCAATGCGGTCTTAGCCTCTCTGGTCTCAACACTCTGTCGGATTTTGGATTTTTTTTTTTTTTTTCCAAAATCAGACTTGACACCAGAGAGGCTGAATACCGCACTGAGTCAATGCGGTCTTAGCCTCTCTGGTCTCAACACTCTGTCTGATTTTGGATTTTTTTTTTTTTTTTTCCAAAATCAGACTTGACACCAGAGAGGCTGAATACCGCACTGAGTCAATGCGGTCTTAGCCTCTCTGGTGTCAACACTCTGTCGGATTTTGGATTTTTTTTTTTTTTTTCCAAAATCAGACTTGACACCAGAGAGGCTGAATACCGCACTGAGTCAATGCGGTCTTAGCCTCTCTGGTCTCAACACTCTGTCTGATTTTGGATTTTTTTTTTTTTTTCCAAAATCAGACTTGACACCAGAGAGGCTGAATACCGCACTGAGTCAATGCGGTCTTAGCCTCTCTGGTGTCAACACTCTGTCTGATTTTGGATTTTTTTTTTTTTTTTTCCAAAATCAGACTTGACACCAGAGAGGCTGAATACCCCACTGAGTCAATGCGGTCTTAGCCTCTCTGGTGTCAACACTCTGTCTGATTTTGGATTTTTTTTTTTTTTTCCAAAATCAGACTTGACACCAGAGAGGCTGAATACCGCACTGAGTCAATGCGGTCTTAGCCTCTCTGGTCTCAACACTCTGTCTGATTTTGGATTTTTTTTTTTTTTTCCAAAATCAGACTTGACACCAGAGAGGCTGAATTCCCCACTGAGTCAATGCGGTCTTAGCCTCTCTGGTCTCAACACTCTGTCTGATTTTGGATTTTTTTTTTTTTTTTTCCAAAATCAGACTTGACACCAGAGAGGCTGAATACCGCACTGAGTCAATGCGGTCTTAGCCTCTCTGGTGTCAACACTCTGTCTGATTTTGGATTTTTTTTTTTTTTTTCCAAAATCAGACTTGACACCAGAGAGGCTGAATACCGCACTGAGTCAATGCGGTCTTAGCCTCTCTGGTCTCAACACTCTGATTTTGGATTTTTTTTTTTTTTTCCCAAAATCAGACTTGACACCAGAGAGGCTGAATACCGCACTGAGTCAATGCGGTCTTAGCCTCTCTGGTGTCAACACTCTGTCTGATTTTGGATTTTTTTTTTTTTTTCCAAAATCAGACTTGACACCAGAGAGGCTGAATACCACACTGAGTCAATGCGGTCTTAGCCTCTCTGGTCTCAACACTCTGTCTGATTTTAGATTTTTTTTTTTTTTTCCAAAATCAGACTTGACACCAGAGAGGCTGAATACCGCACTGAGTCAATGCGGTCTTAGCCTCTCTGGTGTCAACACTCTGTCGGATTTTGGATTTTTTTTTTTTTTTTCCAAAATCAGACTTGACACCAGAGAGGCTGAATACCGCACTGAGTCAATGCGGTCTTAGCCTCTCTGGTGTCAACACTGTCTGATTTTGGATTTTTTTTTTTTTTTTCCAAAATCAGACTTGACACCAGAGAGGCTGAATACCGCACTGAGTCAATGCGGTCTTAGCCTCTCTGGTGTCAACACTCTGTCTGATTTTGGATTATTATTATTTTTTTTTCCAAAATCAGACTTGACACCAGAGAGGCTGAATACCGCACTGAGTCAATGCGGTCTTAGCCTCTCTGGTGTCAACACTGTCTGATTTTGGATTTTTTTTTTTTTTTTCCAAAATCAGACTTGACACCAGAGAGGCTGAATACCGCACTGAGTCAATGCGGTCTTAGCCTCTCTGGTCTCAACACTCTGTCTGATTTTGGATTTTTTTTTTTTTTTTTTCAAAATCAGACTTGACACCAGAGAGGCTGAATACCGCACTGAGTCAATGCGGTCTTAGCCTCTCTGGTGTCAACACTCTGTCTGATTTTGGATTTTTTTTTTTTTTTTCCAAAATCAGACTTGACACCAGAGAGGCTGAATACCGCACTGAGTCAATGCGGTCTTAGCCTCTCTGGTGTCAACACTCTGTCTGATTTTGGATTTTTTTTTTTTTTTTTCCAAAATCAGACTTGACACCAGAGAGGCTGAATACCGCACTGAGTCAATGCGGTCTTAGCCTCTCTGGTCTCAACACTCTGTCTGATTTTGGATTTTTTTTTTTTTTTTCCAAAATCAGACTTGACACCAGAGAGGCTGAATACCGCACTGAGTCAATGCGGTCTTAGCCTCTCTGGTGTCAACACTCTGTCTGATTTTGGATTTTTTTTTTTTTTTTCCAAAATCAGACTTGACACCAGAGAGGCTGAATACCGCACTGAGTCAATGCGGTCTTAGCCTCTCTGGTGTCAACACTCTGTCTGATTTTGGATTTTTTTTTTTTTTTTTCAAAATCAGACTTGACACCAGAGAGGCTGAATACCGCACTGAGTCAATGCGGTCTTAGCCTCTCTGGTGTCAACACTCTGTCTGATTTTGGATTTTTTTTTTTTTTTCCAAAATCAGACTTGACACCAGAGAGGCTGAATACCACACTGAGTCAATGCGGTCTTAGCCTCTCTGGTCTCAACACTCTGTCTGATTTTAGATTTTTTTTTTTTTTTCCAAAATCAGACTTGACACCAGAGAGGCTGAATACCGCACTGAGTCAATGCGGTCTTAGCCTCTCTGGTGTCAACACTCTGTCGGATTTTGGATTTTTTTTTTTTTTTTCCAAAATCAGACTTGACACCAGAGAGGCTGAATACCGCACTGAGTCAATGCGGTCTTAGCCTCTCTGGTGTCAACACTGTCTGATTTTGGATTTTTTTTTTTTTTTTCCAAAATCAGACTTGACACCAGAGAGGCTGAATACCGCACTGAGTCAATGCGGTCTTAGCCTCTCTGGTGTCAACACTCTGTCTGATTTTGGATTATTATTATTTTTTTTTCCAAAATCAGACTTGACACCAGAGAGGCTGAATACCGCACTGAGTCAATGCGGTCTTAGCCTCTCTGGTGTCAACACTGTCTGATTTTGGATTTTTTTTTTTTTTTTCCAAAATCAGACTTGACACCAGAGAGGCTGAATACCGCACTGAGTCAATGCGGTCTTAGCCTCTCTGGTCTCAACACTCTGTCTGATTTTGGATTTTTTTTTTTTTTTTTTCAAAATCAGACTTGACACCAGAGAGGCTGAATACCGCACTGAGTCAATGCGGTCTTAGCCTCTCTGGTGTCAACACTCTGTCTGATTTTGGATTTTTTTTTTTTTTTTCCAAAATCAGACTTGACACCAGAGAGGCTGAATACCGCACTGAGTCAATGCGGTCTTAGCCTCTCTGGTGTCAACACTCTGTCTGATTTTGGATTTTTTTTTTTTTTTTTCCAAAATCAGACTTGACACCAGAGAGGCTGAATACCGCACTGAGTCAATGCGGTCTTAGCCTCTCTGGTCTCAACACTCTGTCGGATTTTGGATTTTTTTTTTTTTTTTTCAAAATCAGACTTGACACCAGAGAGGCTGAATACCGCACTGAGTCAATGCGGTCTTAGCCTCTCTGGTCTCAACACTCTGTCGGATTTTGGATTTTTTTTTTTTTTTTCCAAAATCAGACTTGACACCAGAGAGGCTGAATACCGCACTGAGTCAATGCGGTCTTAGCCTCTCTGGTCTCAACACTCTGTCTGATTTTGGATTTTTTTTTTTTTTTTTCCAAAATCAGACTTGACACCAGAGAGGCTGAATACCGCACTGAGTCAATGCGGTCTTAGCCTCTCTGGTGTCAACACTCTGTCGGATTTTGGATTTTTTTTTTTTTTTTTCCAAAATCAGACTTGACACCAGAGAGGCTGAATACCGCACTGAGTCAATGCGGTCTTAGCCTCTCTGGTCTCAACACTCTGTCTGATTTTGGATTTTTTTTTTTTTTTCCAAAATCAGACTTGACACCAGAGAGGCTGAATACCGCACTGAGTCAATGCGGTCTTAGCCTCTCTGGTGTCAACACTCTGTCTGATTTTGGATTTTTTTTTTTTTTTTCCAAAATCAGACTTGACACCAGAGAGGCTGAATACCCCACTGAGTCAATGCGGTCTTAGCCTCTCTGGTGTCAACACTCTGTCTGATTTTGGATTTTTTTTTTTTTTTTCCAAAATCAGACTTGACACCAGAGAGGCTGAATACCGCACTGAGTCAATGCGGTCTTAGCCTCTCTGGTCTCAACACTCTGTCTGATTTTGGATTTTTTTTTTTTTTTTCCAAAATCAGACTTGACACCAGAGAGGCTGAATTCCCCACTGAGTCAATGCGGTCTTAGCCTCTCTGGTCTCAACACTCTGTCTGATTTTGGATTTTTTTTTTTTTTTTTCCAAAATCAGACTTGACACCAGAGAGGCTGAATACCGCACTGAGTCAATGCGGTCTTAGCCTCTCTGGTGTCAACACTCTGTCTGATTTTGGATTTTTTTTTTTTTTTTTCCAAAATCAGACTTGACACCAGAGAGGCTGAATACCGCACTGAGTCAATGCGGTCTTAGCCTCTCTGGTGTCAACACTCTGTCTGATTTTGGATTTTTTTTTTTTTTTTCCAAAATCAGACTTGACACCAGAGAGGCTGAATACCGCACTGAGTCAATGCGGTCTTAGCCTCTCTGGTCTCAACACTCTGTCTGATTTTGGATTTTTTTTTTTTTTTTTTCCAAAATCAGAATTGACACCAGAGAGGCTGAATACCGCACTGAGTCAATGCGGTCTTAGCCTCTCTGGTGTCAACACTCTGTCTGATTTTGGATTTTTTTTTTTTTTTCCAAAATCAGACTTGACACCAGAGAGGCTGAATACCGCACTGAGTCAATGCGGTCTTAGCCTCTCTGGTGTCAACACTCTGTATGATTTTGGATTTTTTTTTTTTTTTCCAAAATCAGACTTGACACGAGAGAGGCTGAATACCCCACTGAGTCAATGCGGTCTTAGCCTCTCTGGTGTCAACACTGTCTGATTTTGGATTTTTTTTTTTTTTTTTTCCAAAATCAGACTTGACACCAGAGAGGCTGAATACCGCACTGAGTCAATGCGGTCTTAGCCTCTCTGGTCTCAACACTCTGTCTGATTTTGGATTTTTTTTTTTTTTTTTTAAATCAGACTTGACACCAGAGAGGCTGAATACCGCACTGAGTCAATGCGGTCTTAGCCTCTCTGGTGTCAACACTCTGTCTGATTTTGGATTTTTTTTTTTTTTTTTCAAAATCAGACTTGACACCAGAGAGGCTGAATACCCCACTGAGTCAATGCGGTCTTAGCCTCTCTGGTCTCAACACTCTGTCTGATTTTGGATTTTTTTTTTTTTTTTCCAAAATCAGACTTGACACCAGAGAGGCTGAATACTGCACTGAGTCAATGCGGTCTTAGCCTCTCTGGTGTCAACACTCTGTCTGATTTTGGATTTTTTTTTTTTTTTTTTTCCAAAATCAGACTTGACACCAGAGAGGCTGAATACCCCACTGAGTCAATGCGGTCTTAGCCTCTCTGGTCTCAACACTCTGTCTGATTTTGGATTTTTTTTTTTTTTTTCCAAAATCAGACTTGACACCAGAGAGGCTGAATACCGCACTGAGTCAATGCAGTCTTAGCCTCTCTGGTGTCAACACTGTCTGATTTTGGATTTTTTTTTTTTTTTTCCAAAATCAGACTTGACACCAGAGAGGCTGAATACCGCACTGAGTCAATGCGGTCTTAGCCTCTCTGGTCTCAACACTCTGTCTGATTTTGGATTTTTTTTTTTTTTTTAAATCAGACTTGACACCAGAGAGGCTGAATACCGCACTGAGTCAATGCGGTCTTAGCCTCTCTGGTGTCAACACTCTGTCTGATTTTGGATTTTTTTTTTTTTTTCCAAAATCAGACTTGACACCAGAGAGGCTGAATACCGCACTGAGTCAATGCGGTCTTAGCCTCTCTGGTGTCAACACTCTGTCTGATTTTGGATTTTTTTTTTTTTTTTTCAAAATCAGACTTGACACCAGAGAGGCTGAATACCGCACTGAGTCAATGCGGTCTTAGCCTCTCTGGTGTCAACACTCTGTCTGATTTTGGTTTTTTTTTTTTTTTTTCAAAATCAGACTTGACACGAGAGAGGCTGAATACCCCACTGAGTCAATGCGGTCTTAGCCCCTCTGGTCTCAACACTCTGTCTGATTTTGGATTTTTTTTTTTTTTTTTTTCAAAATCAGACTTGACACCAGAGAGGCTGAATACCGCACTGAGTCAATGCGGTCTTAGCCTCTCTGGTGTCAACACTCTGTCTGATTTTGGATTTTTTTTTTTTTTTTCCAAAATCAGACTTGACACCAGAGAGGCTGAATACCCCACTGAGTCAATGCGGTCTTAGCCTCTCTGGTCTCAACACTCTGTCTGATTTTGGATTTTTTTTTTTTTTTTCCAAAATCAGACTTGACACCAGAGAGGCTGAATACCGCACTGAGTCAATGCGGTCTTAGCCTCTCTGGTGTCAACACTCTGTCTGATTTTGGATTTTTTTTTTTTTTTTCCAAAATCAGACTTGACACCAGAGAGGCTGAATACTGCACTGAGTCAATGCGGTCTTAGCCTCTCTGGTGTCAACACTCTGTCTGATTTTGGATTTTTTTTTTTTTTTTCCAAAATCAGACTTGACACCAGAGAGGCTGAATACCGCACTGAGTCAATGCGGTCTTAGCCTCTCTGGTGTCAACACTGTCTGATTTTGGATTATTTATTTTTTTTTCTAAAATCAGACTTGACACCAGAGAGGCTGAATACCGCACTGAGTCAATGCGGTCTTAGCCTCTCTGGTCTCAACACTCTGTCGGATTTTGGATTTTTTTTTTTTTTTCCAAAATCAGACTTGACACCAGAGAGGCTGAATACCGCACTGAGTCAATGCGGTCTTAGCCTCTCTGGTCTCAACACTCTGTCTGATTTTGGATTTTTTTTTTTTTTTTTCCAAAATCAGACTTGACACCAGAGAGGCTGAATACCGCACTGAGTCAATGCGGTCTTAGCCTCTCTGGTGTCAACACTCTGTCTGATTTTGGATTTTTTTTTTTTTTTTTTCAAAAATCAGACTTGACACCAGAGAGGCTGAATACCCCACTGAGTCAATGCGGTCTTAGCCTCTCTGGTCTCAACACTCTGTCTGATTTTGGATTTTTTTTTTTTTTTTTCCAAAATCAGACTTGACACCAGAGAGGCTGAATACCGCACTGAGTCAATGCAGTCTTAGCCTCTCTGGTGTCAACACTGTCTGATTTTGGATTTTTTTTTTTTTTTTTTTTCAAAATCAGACTTGACACCAGAGAGGCTGAATACCGCACTGAGTCAATGCGGTCTTAGCCTCTCTGGTCTCAACACTCTGTCTGATTTTGGATTTTTTTTTTTTTTTTTTCAAAATCAGACTTGACACCAGAGAGGCTGAATACCGCACTGAGTCAATGCGGTCTGAGCCTCTCTGGTGTCAACACTCTGTCTGATTTTGGATTTTTTTTTTTTTTTCCAAAATCAGACTTGACACCAGAGAGGCTGAATACCCCACTGAGTCAATGCGGTCTTAGCCTCTCTGGTCTCAACACTCTGTCTGATTTTGGATTTTTTTTTTTTTTTTCCAAAATCAGACTTGACACCAGAGAGGCTGAATACCGCACTGAGTCAATGCGGTCTTAGCCTCTCTGGTGTCAACACTCTGTCTGATTTTGGATTTTTTTTTTTTTTTTTCCAAAATCAGACTTGACACCAGAGAGGCTGAATACCGCACTGAGTCAATGCAGTCTTAGCCTCTCTGGTGTCAACACTGTCTGATATTGGATTTTTTTTTTTTTTTTCCAAAATCAGACTTGACACCAGAGAGGCTGAATACCGCACTGAGTCAATGCGGTCTTAGCCTCTCTGGTCTCAACACTCTGTCTGATTTTGGATTTTTTTTTTTTTTTTTTCAAAATCAGACTTGACACCAGAGAGGCTGAATACCGCACTGAGTCAATGCGGTCTTAGCCTCTCTGGTCTCAACACTCTGTCTGATTTTGGATTTTTTTTTTTTTTTTTCCAAAATCAGACTTGACACCAGAGAGGCTGAATACCGCACTGAGTCAATGCAGTCTTAGCCTCTCTGGTGTCAACACTGTCTGATTTTGGATTTTTTTTTTTTTTTTCCAAAATCAGACTTGACACCAGAGAGGCTGAATACCGCACTGAGTCAATGCGGTCTTAGCCTCTCTGGTCTCAACACTCTGTCTGATTTTGGATTTTTTTTTTTTTTTTTTCAAAATCAGACTTGACACCAGAGAGGCTGAATACCGCACTGAGTCAATGCGGTCTTAGCCTCTCTGGTGTCAACACTCTGTCTGATTTTGGATTTTTTTTTTTTTTTCCAAAATCAGACTTGACACCAGAGAGGCTGAATACCGCACTGAGTCAATGCAGTCTTAGCCTCTCTGGTGTCAACACTGTCTGATTTTGGATTTTTTTTTTTTTTTTCCAAAATCAGACTTGACACCAGAGAGGCTGAATACTGCACTGAGTCAATGCGGTCTTAGCCTCTCTGGTGTCAACACTCTGTCTGATTTTGGATTTTTTTTTTTTTTTTTTCCAAAATCAGACTTGACACCAGAGAGGCTGAATACCCCACTGAGTCAATGCGGTCTTAGCCTCTCTGGTCTCAACACTGTCTGATTTTGGATTTTTTTTTTTTTTTTCCAAAATCAGACTTGACACCAGAGAGGCTGAATACCGCACTGAGTCAATGCGGTCTTAGCCTCTCTGGTCTCAACACTCTGTCTGATTTTGGATTTTTTTTTTTTTTTTCAAAAATCAGACTTGACACCAGAGAGGCTGAATACCGCACTGAGTCAATGCGGTCTTAGCCTCTCTGGTGTCAACACTGTCTGATTTTGGATTTTTTTTTTTTTTTTCTAAAATCAGACTTGACACCAGAGAGGCTGAATACCGCACTGAGTCAATGCGGTCTTAGCCTCTCTGGTCTCAACACTCTGTCGGATTTTGGATTTTTTTTTTTTTTCCAAAATCAGACTTGACACCAGAGAGGCTGAATACCGCACTGAGTCAATGCGGTCTTAGCCTCTCTGGTCTCAACACAATGTCTGATTTTGGATTTTTTTTTTTTTTTTTCCAAAATCAGACTTGACACCAGAGAGGCTGAATACCGCACTGAGTCAATGCGGTCTTAGCCTCTCTGGTGTCAACACTCTGTCTGATTTTGGATTTTTTTTTTTTTTTTTTCAAAAATCAGACTTGACACCAGAGAGGCTGAATACCCCACTGAGTCAATGCGGTCTTAGCCTCTCTGGTCTCAACACTCTGTCTGATTTTGGATTTTTTTTTTTTTTTTTCAAAATCAGACTTGACACCAGAGAGGCTGAATACCGCACTGAGTCAATGCGGTCTTAGCCTCTCTGGTGTCAACACTCTGTCTGATTTTGGATTTTTTTTTTTTTTTTTTCAAAAATCAGACTTGACACCAGAGAGGCTGAATACCGCACTGAGTCAATGCGGTCTTAGCCTCTCTGGTCTCAACACTCTGTCTGATTTTGGATTTTTTTTTTTTTTTTTCAAAATCAGACTTGACACCAGAGAGGCTGAATACCGCACTGAGTCAATGCGGTCTTAGCCTCTCTGGTGTCAACACTCTGTCTGATTTTGGATTTTTTTTTTTTTTTCCAAAATCAGACTTGACACCAGAGAGGCTGAATACCCCACTGAGTCAATGCGGTCTTAGCCTCTCTGGTCTCAACACTCTGTCTGATTTTGGATTTTTTTTTTTTTTTTCCAAAATCAGACTTGACACCAGAGAGGCTGAATACCGCACTGAGTCAATGCGGTCTTAGCCTCTCTGGTGTCAACACTCTGTCTGATTTTGGATTTTTTTTTTTTTTTTCCAAAATCAGACTTGACACCAGAGAGGCTGAATACCGCACTGAGTCAATGCAGTCTTAGCCTCTCTGGTGTCAACACTGTCTGATTTTGGATTTTTTTTTTTTTTTTCCAAAATCAGACTTGACACCAGAGAGGCTGAATACCGCACTGAGTCAATGCGGTCTTAGCCTCTCTGGTCTCAACACTCTGTCTGATTTTGGATTTTTTTTTTTTTTTTTTTCAAAATCAGACTTGACACCAGAGAGGCTGAATACCGCACTGAGTCAATGCGGTCTTAGCCTCTCTGGTCTCAACACTCTGTCTGATTTTGGATTTTTTTTTTTTTTTTTCCAAAATCAGACTTGACACCAGAGAGGCTGAATACCGCACTGAGTCAATGCAGTCTTAGCCTCTCTGGTGTCAACACTGTCTGATTTTGGATTTTTTTTTTTTTTTTCCTAAATCAGACTTGACACCAGAGAGGCTGAATACCGCACTGAGTCAATGCGGTCTTAGCCTCTCTGGTCTCAACACTCTGTCTGATTTTGGATTTTTTTTTTTTTTTTTTTTCAAAATCAGACTTGACACCAGAGAGGCTGAATACCGCACTGAGTCAATGCGGTCTTAGCCTCTCTGGTGTCAACACTCTGTCTGATTTTGGATTTTTTTTTTTTTTCCCAAAATCAGACTTGACACCAGAGAGGCTGAATACTGCACTGAGTCAATGCGGTCTTAGCCTCTCTGGTGTCAACACTCTGTCTGATTTTGGATTTTTTTTTTTTTTTTCCAAAATCAGACTTGACACCAGAGAGGCTGAATACCGCACTGAGTCAATGCGGTCTTAGCCTCTCTGGTGTCAACACTGTCTGATTTTGGATTATTTATTTTTTTTTCTAAAATCAGACTTGACACCAGAGAGGCTGAATACCGCACTGAGTCAATGCGGTCTTAGCCTCTCTGGTCTCAACACTCTGTCGGATTTTGGATTTTTTTTTTTTTTTCCAAAATCAGACTTGACACCAGAGAGGCTGAATACCGCACTGAGTCAATGCGGTCTTAGCCTCTCTGGTCTCAACACTCTGTCTGATTTTGGATTTTTTTTTTTTTTTTTCCAAAATCAGACTTGACACCAGAGAGGCTGAATACCGCACTGAGTCAATGCGGTCTTAGCCTCTCTGGTCTCAACACTCTGTCTGATTTTGGATTTTTTTTTTTTTTTTCCAAAATCAGACTTGACACCAGAGAGGCTGAATACCGCACTGAGTCAATGCGGTCTTAGCCTCTCTGGTGTCAACACTCTGTCTGATTTTGGATTTTTTTTTTTTTTTTTTCAAAAATCAGACTTGACACCAGAGAGGCTGAATACCCCACTGAGTCAATGCGGTCTTAGCCTCTCTGGTCTCAACACTCTGTCTGATTTTGGATTTTTTTTTTTTTTTTTCCAAAATCAGACTTGACACCAGAGAGGCTGAATACCGCACTGAGTCAATGCAGTCTTAGCCTCTCTGGTGTCAACACTGTCTGATTTTGGATTTTTTTTTTTTTTTTTTTCAAAATCAGACTTGACACCAGAGAGGCTGAATACCGCACTGAGTCAATGCGGTCTTAGCCTCTCTGGTCTCAACACTCTGTCTGATTTTGGATTTTTTTTTTTTTTTTTTCAAAATCAGACTTGACACCAGAGAGGCTGAATACCGCACTGAGTCAATGCGGTCTGAGCCTCTCTGGTGTCAACACTCTGTCTGATTTTGGATTTTTTTTTTTTTTTCCAAAATCAGACTTGACACCAGAGAGGCTGAATACCCCACTGAGTCAATGCGGTCTTAGCCTCTCTGGTCTCAACACTCTGTCTGATTTTGGATTTTTTTTTTTTTTTTCCAAAATCAGACTTGACACCAGAGAGGCTGAATACCGCACTGAGTCAATGCGGTCTTAGCCTCTCTGGTGTCAACACTCTGTCTGATTTTGGATTTTTTTTTTTTTTTTTCCAAAATCAGACTTGACACCAGAGAGGCTGAATACCGCACTGAGTCAATGCAGTCTTAGCCTCTCTGGTGTCAACACTGTCTGATATTGGATTTTTTTTTTTTTTTTTCCAAAATCAGACTTGACACCAGAGAGGCTGAATACCGCACTGAGTCAATGCGGTCTTAGCCTCTCTGGTCTCAACACTCTGTCTGATTTTGGATTTTTTTTTTTTTTTTTTCAAAATCAGACTTGACACCAGAGAGGCTGAATACCGCACTGAGTCAATGCGGTCTTAGCCTCTCTGGTCTCAACACTCTGTCTGATTTTGGATTTTTTTTTTTTTTTTTCCAAAATCAGACTTGACACCAGAGAGGCTGAATACCGCACTGAGTCAATGCAGTCTTAGCCTCTCTGGTGTCAACACTGTCTGATTTTGGATTTTTTTTTTTTTTTTTCCAAAATCAGACTTGACACCAGAGAGGCTGAATACCGCACTGAGTCAATGCGGTCTTAGCCTCTCTGGTCTCAACACTCTGTCTGATTTTGGATTTTTTTTTTTTTTTTTTCAAAATCAGACTTGACACCAGAGAGGCTGAATACCGCACTGAGTCAATGCGGTCTTAGCCTCTCTGGTGTCAACACTCTGTCTGATTTTGGATTTTTTTTTTTTTTTCCAAAATCAGACTTGACACCAGAGAGGCTGAATACCGCACTGAGTCAATGCAGTCTTAGCCTCTCTGGTGTCAACACTGTCTGATTTTGGATTTTTTTTTTTTTTTTCCAAAATCAGACTTGACACCAGAGAGGCTGAATACTGCACTGAGTCAATGCGGTCTTAGCCTCTCTGGTGTCAACACTCTGTCTGATTTTGGATTTTTTTTTTTTTTTTTTTCCAAAATCAGACTTGACACCAGAGAGGCTGAATACCCCACTGAGTCAATGCGGTCTTAGCCTCTCTGGTCTCAACACTGTCTGATTTTGGATTTTTTTTTTTTTTTTCCAAAATCAGACTTGACACCAGAGAGGCTGAATACCGCACTGAGTCAATGCGGTCTTAGCCTCTCTGGTCTCAACACTCTGTCTGATTTTGGATTTTTTTTTTTTTTTTCAAAAATCAGACTTGACACCAGAGAGGCTGAATACCGCACTGAGTCAATGCGGTCTTAGCCTCTCTGGTGTCAACACTGTCTGATTTTGGATTTTTTTTTTTTTTTTCTAAAATCAGACTTGACACCAGAGAGGCTGAATACCGCACTGAGTCAATGCGGTCTTAGCCTCTCTGGTCTCAACACTCTGTCGGATTTTGGATTTTTTTTTTTTTTTCCAAAATCAGACTTGACACCAGAGAGGCTGAATACCGCACTGAGTCAATGCGGTCTTAGCCTCTCTGGTCTCAACACTCTGTCTGATTTTGGATTTTTTTTTTTTTTTTTCCAAAATCAGACTTGACACCAGAGAGGCTGAATACCGCACTGAGTCAATGCGGTCTTAGCCTCTCTGGTGTCAACACTCTGTCTGATTTTGGATTTTTTTTTTTTTTTTTTCAAAAATCAGACTTGACACCAGAGAGGCTGAATACCCCACTGAGTCAATGCGGTCTTAGCCTCTCTGGTCTCAACACTCTGTCTGATTTTGGATTTTTTTTTTTTTTTTTTCAAAATCAGACTTGACACCAGAGAGGCTGAATACCGCACTGAGTCAATGCGGTCTTAGCCTCTCTGGTGTCAACACTCTGTCTGATTTTGGATTTTTTTTTTTTTTTTTTCAAAAATCAGACTTGACACCAGAGAGGCTGAATACCGCACTGAGTCAATGCGGTCTTAGCCTCTCTGGTCTCAACACTCTGTCTGATTTTGGATTTTTTTTTTTTTTTTTTCAAAATCAGACTTGACACCAGAGAGGCTGAATACCGCACTGAGTCAATGCGGTCTTAGCCTCTCTGGTGTCAACACTCTGTCTGATTTTGGATTTTTTTTTTTTTTTCCAAAATCAGACTTGACACCAGAGAGGCTGAATACCCCACTGAGTCAATGCGGTCTTAGCCTCTCTGGTCTCAACACTCTGTCTGATTTTGGATTTTTTTTTTTTTTTTTCCAAAATCAGACTTGACACCAGAGAGGCTGAATACCGCACTGAGTCAATGCGGTCTTAGCCTCTCTGGTGTCAACACTCTGTCTGATTTTGGATTTTTTTTTTTTTTTTCCAAAATCAGACTTGACACCAGAGAGGCTGAATACCGCACTGAGTCAATGCAGTCTTAGCCTCTCTGGTGTCAACACTGTCTGATTTTGGATTTTTTTTTTTTTTTTCCAAAATCAGACTTGACACCAGAGAGGCTGAATACCGCACTGAGTCAATGCGGTCTTAGCCTCTCTGGTCTCAACACTCTGTCTGATTTTGGATTTTTTTTTTTTTTTTTCAAAATCAGACTTGACACCAGAGAGGCTGAATACCGCACTGAGTCAATGCGGTCTTAGCCTCTCTGGTCTCAACACTCTGTCTGATTTTGGATTTTTTTTTTTTTTTTTCCAAAATCAGACTTGACACCAGAGAGGCTGAATACCGCACTGAGTCAATGCAGTCTTAGCCTCTCTGGTGTCAACACTGTCTGATTTTGGATTTTTTTTTTTTTTTTCCTAAATCAGACTTGACACCAGAGAGGCTGAATACCGCACTGAGTCAATGCGGTCTTAGCCTCTCTGGTCTCAACACTCTGTCTGATTTTGGATTTTTTTTTTTTTTTTTCAAAATCAGACTTGACACCAGAGAGGCTGAATACAGCACTGAGTCAATGCGGTCTTAGCCTCTCTGGTGTCAACACTCTGTCTGATTTTGGATTTTTTTTTTTTTTTCCAAAATCAGACTTGACACCAGAGAGGCTGAATACCGCACTGAGTCAATGCAGTCTTAGCCTCTCTGGTGTCAACACTGTCTGATTTTGGATTTTTTTTTTTTTTTTCCAAAATCAGACTTGACACCAGAGAGGCTGAATACCGCACTGAGTCAATGCGGTCTTAGCCTCTCTGGTCTCAACACTCTGTCTGATTTTGGATTTTTTTTTTTTTTTTTTTCAAAATCAGACTTGACACCAGAGAGGCTGAATACCGCACTGAGTCAATGCGGTCTTAGCCTCTCTGGTGTCAACACTCTGTCTGATTTTGGATTTTTTTTTTTTTCCCAAAATCAGACTTGACACCAGAGAGGCTGAATACCGCACTGAGTCAATGCGGTCTTAGCCTCTCTGGTCTCAACACTCTGATTTTGGATTTTTTTTTTTTTCCCAAAATCAGACTTGACACCAGAGAGGCTGAATACTGCACTGAGTCAATGCGGTCTTAGCCTCTCTGGTCTCAACACTCTGTCTGATTTTGGATTTTTTTTTTTTTCCCAAAATCAGACTTGACACCAGAGAGGCTGAATACCGCACTGAGTCAATGCGGTCTTAGCCTCTCTGGTCTCAACACTCTGATTTTGGATTTTTTTTTTTTTTCCCAAAATCAGACTTGACACCAGAGAGGCTGAATACCGCACTGAGTCAATGCGGTCTTAGCCTCTCTGGTCTCAACACTCTGATTTTGGATTTTTTTTTTTTTTTCCCAAAATCAGACTTGACACCAGAGAGGCTGAATACCGCACTGAGTCAATGCGGTCTTAGCCTCTCTGGTCTCAACACTCTGATTTTGGATTTTTTTTTTTTTCCCAAAATCAGACTTGACACCAGAGAGGCTGAATACCGCACTGAGTCAATGCGGTCTTAGCCTCTCTGGTCTCAACACTCTGTCTGATTTTGGATTTTTTTTTTTTCCCAAAATCAGACTTGACACCAGAGAGGCTGAATACCGCACTGAGTCAATGCGGTCTTAGCCTCTCTGGTCTCAACACTCTGATTTTGGATTTTTTTTTTTTTTTCCCAAAATCAGACTTGACACCAGAGAGGCTGAATACCGCACTGAGTCAATGCGGTCTTAGCCTCTCTGGTCTCAACACTCTGATTTTGGATTTTTTTTTTTTTTCCCAAAATCAGACTTGACACCAGAGAGGCTGAATACCGCACTGAGACAATGCAGTCTTAGCCTCTCTGGTCTCAACACTCTGTCTGATTTTGGATTTTTATTTTTTTCCCAAAATCAGACTTGACACCAGAGAGGCTGAATACCGCACTGAGTCAATGCGGTCTTAGCCTCTCTGGTCTCAACACTCTGTCTGATTTTGGATTTTTTTTTTTTTTCCCAAAATCAGACTTGACACCAGAGAGGCTGAATACCGCCCTGAGTCAATGCGGTCTTAGCCTCTCTGGTCTCAACACTCTGATTTTGGATTTTTTTTTTTTTTCCCAAAATCAGACTTGACACCAGAGAGGCTGAATACCGCACTGAGTCAATGCGGTCTTAGCCTCTCTGGTCTCAACACTCTGTCTGATTTTGGATTTTTTTTTTCTTCCCAAAATCAGACTTGACACCAGAGAGGCTGAATACTGCACTGAGTCAATGCGGTCTTAGCCTCTCTGGTCTCAACACTCTGTCTGATTTTGGATTTTTTTTTTTTTTCCCAAAATCAGACTTGACACCAGAGAGGCTGAATACCGCACTGAGTCAATGCGGTCTTAGCCTCTCTGGTCTCAACACTCTGTCTGATTTTGGATTTTTTTTTTTTTTTCCCAAAATCAGACTTGACACCAGAGAGGCTGAATACCGCACTGAGTCAATGCGGTCTTAGCCTCTCTGGTCTCAACACTCTGATTTTGGATTTTTTTTTTTTTTCCCAAAATCAGACTTGACACCAGAGAGGCTGAATACCGCACTGAGTCAATGCGGTCTTAGCCTCTCTGGTCTCAACACTCTGTCTGATTTTGGATTTTTTTTTTTCCCCAAAATCAGACTTGACACCAGAGAGGCTGAATACCGCACTGAGTCAATGCGGTCTTAGCCTCTCTGGTCTCAACACTCTGATTTTGGATTTTTTTTTTTTTTCCCAAAATCAGACTTGACACCAGAGAGGCTGAATACCGCACTGAGTCAATGCGGTCTTAGCCTCTCTGGTCTCAACACTCTGTCTGATTTTGGATTTTTTTTTTTTTCTCAAAATCAGACTTGACACCAGAGAGGCTGAATACCGCACTGAGTCAATGCGGTCTTAGCCTCTCTGGTCTCAACACTCTGATTTTGGATTTTTTTTTTTTTCCCAAAATCAGACTTGACACCAGAGAGGCTGAATACTGCACTGAGTCAATGCGGTCTTAGCCTCTCTGGTCTCAACACTCTGTCTGATTTTGGATTTTTTTTTTTTTCCCAAAATCAGACTTGACACCAGAGAGGCTGAATACCGCACTGAGTCAATGCGGTCTTAGCCTCTCTGGTCTCAACACTCTGATTTTGGATTTTTTTTTTTTCCCAAAATCAGACTTGACACCAGAGAGGCTGAATACCGCACTGAGTCAATGCGGTCTTAGCCTCTCTGGTCTCAACACTCTGTCTGATTTTGGATTTTTTTTTTTTTCCCAAAATCAGACTTGACACCAGAGAGGCTGAATACCGCACTGAGTCAATGCGGTCTTAGCCTCTCTGGTCTCAACACTCTGATTTTGGATTTTTTTTTTTTTTCCCAAAATCAGACTTGACACCAGAGAGGCTGAATACCGCACTGAGTCAATGCGGTCTTAGCCTCTCTGGTCTCAACACTCTGATTTTGGATTTTTTTTTTTTTCCCAAAATCAGACTTGACACCAGAGAGGCTGAATACCGCACTGAGTCAATGCGGTCTTAGCCTCTCTGGTCTCAACACTCTGTCTGATTTTGGATTTTTTTTTTTTCCCAAAATCAGACTTGACACCAGAGAGGCTGAATACCGCACTGAGTCAATGCGGTCTTAGCCTCTCTGGTCTCAACACTCTGATTTTGGATTTTTTTTTTTTTCCCAAAATCAGACTTGACACCAGAGAGGCTGAATACCGCACTGAGTCAATGCGGTCTTAGCCTCTCTGGTCTCAACACTCTGATTTGGATTTTTTTTTTTTTTCCCAAAATCAGACTTGACACCAGAGAGGCTGAATACCGCACTGAGACAATGCGGTCTTAGCCTCTCTGGTCTCAACACTCTGTCTGATTTTGGATTTTTTTTTTTTTTCCCAAAATCAGACTTGACACCAGAGAGGCTGAATACCGCACTGAGTCAATGCGGTCTTAGCCTCTCTGGTCTCAACACTCTGATTTTGGATTTTTTTTTTTTTCCCAAAATCAGACTTGACACCAGAGAGGCTGAATACCGCAATGAGTCAATGCGGTCTTAGCCTCTCTGGTCTCAACACTCTGTCTGATTTTGGATTTTTTTTTTTTTCCCAAAATCAGACTTGACACCAGAGAGGCTGAATACCGCACTGAGTCAATGCGGTCTTAGCCTCTCTGGTCTCAACACTCTGATTTTGGATTTTTTTTTTTTTTCCCCAAAATCAGACTTGACACCAGAGAGGCTGAATACCGCACTGAGTCAATGCGGTCTTAGCCTCTCTGGTCTCAACACTCTGATTTTGGATTTTTTTTTTTTTTCCCAAAATCAGACTTGACACCAGAGAGGCTGAATACCGCACTGAGACAATGCAGTCTTAGCCTCTCTGGTCTCAACACTCTGTCTGATTTTGGATTTTTTTTTTTTCCCAAAATCAGACTTGACACCAGAGAGGCTGAATACCGCACTGAGTCAATGCGGTCTTAGCCTCTCTGGTCTCAACACTCTGTCTGATTTTGGATTTTTTTTTTTTTTCCCAAAATCAGACTTGACACCAGAGAGGCTGAATACCGCACTGAGTCAATGCGGTCTTAGCCTCTCTGGTCTCAACACTCTGATTTTGGATTTTTTTTTTTTTTCCCAAAATCAGACTTGACACCAGAGAGGCTGAATACCGCACTGAGTCAATGCGGTCTTAGCCTCTCTGGTCTCAACACTCTGTCTGATTTTGGATTTTTTTTTTTTCCCAAAATCAGACTTGACACCAGAGAGGCTGAATACCGCACTGAGTCAATGCGGTCTTAGCCTCTCTGGTCTCAACACTCTGTCTGATTTTGGATTTTTTTTTTTTTCCCAAAATCAGACTTGACACCAGAGAGGCTGAATACCGCACTGAGTCAATGCGGTCTTAGCCTCTCTGGTCTCAACACTCTGTCTGATTTTGGATTTTTTTTTTTTTCCCAAAATCAGACTTGACACCAGAGAGGCTGAATACCGCACTGAGTCAATGCGGTCTTAGCCTCTCTGGTCTCAACACTCTGATTTTGGATTTTTTTTTTTTTCCCCAAAATCAGACTTGACACCAGAGAGGCTGAATACCGCACTGAGTCAATGCGGTCTTAGCCTCTCTGGTCTCAACACTCTGTCTGATTTTGGATTTTTTTTTTTCCCAAAATCAGACTTGACACCAGAGAGGCTGAATACCGCACTGAGTCAATGCGGTCTTAGCCTCTCTGGTCTCAACACTCTGATTTTGGATTTTTTTTTTTTTTCCCAAAATCAGACTTGACACCAGAGAGGCTGAATACCGAACTGAGTCAATGCGGTCTTAGCCTCTCTGGTCTCAACACTCTGATTTTGGATTTTTTTTTTTTTTTCCCAAAATCAGACTTGACACCAGAGAGGCTGAATACCGCACTGAGTCAATGCGGTCTTAGCCTCTCTGGTCTCAACACTCTGTCTGATTTTGGATTTTTTTTTTTTTTCCCAAAATCAGACTTGACACCAGAGAGGCTGAATACCGCACTGAGTCAATGCGGTCTTAGCCTCTCTGGTCTCAACACTCTGATTTTGGATTTTTTTTTTTTTTCCCAAAATCAGACTTGACACCAGAGAGGCTGAATACCGCACTGAGTCAATGCGGTCTTAGCCTCTCTGGTCTCAACACTCTGATTTTGGATTTTTTTTTTTTTTCCCAAAATCAGACTTGACACCAGAGAGGCTGAATACCGCACTGAGTCAATGCGGTCTTAGCCTCTCTGGTCTCAACACTCTGATTTTGGATTTTTTTTTTTTTTCCCAAAATCAGACTTGACACCAGAGAGGCTGAATACCGCACTGAGACAATGCGGTCTTAGCCTCTCTGGTCTCAACACTCTGTCTGATTTTGGATTTTTTTTTTTTTCCCAAAATCAGACTTGACACCAGAGAGGCTGAATACCGCACTGAGTCAATGCGGTCTTAGCCTCTCTGGTCTCAACACTCTGTCTGATTTTGGATTTTTTTTTTTCTTCCCAAAATCAGACTTGACACCAGAGAGGCTGAATACCGCACTGAGTCAATGCGGTCTTAGCCTCTCTGGTCTCAACACTCTGTCTGATTTTGGATTTTTTTTTTTTTTCCCAAAATCAGACTTGACACCAGAGAGGCTGAATACCGCACTGAGTCAATGCGGTCTTAGCCTCTCTGGTCTCAACACTCTGTCTGATTTTGGATTTTTTTTTTTTTTCCCAAAATCAGACTTGACACCAGAGAGGCTGAATACCGCACTGAGTCAATGCGGTCTTAGCCTCTCTGGTCTCAACACTCTGATTTTGGATTTTTTTTTTTTTTCCCAAAATCAGACTTGACACCAGAGAGGCTGAATACCGCACTGAGTCAATGCGGTCTTAGCCTCTCTGGTCTCAACACTCTGATTTTGGATTTTTTTTTTTTTCCCAAAATCAGACTTGACACCAGAGAGGCTGAATACCGCACTGAGTCAATGCGGTCTTAGCCTCTCTGGTCTCAACACTCTGATTTTGGATTTTTTTTTTTTTTCCCAAAATCAGACTTGACACCAGAGAGGCTGAATACCGCACTGAGTCAATGCGGTCTTAGCCTCTCTGGTCTCAACACTCTGTCTGATTTTGGATTTTTTTTTTTTTCTCAAAATCAGACTTGACACCAGAGAGGCTGAATACCGCACTGAGTCAATGCGGTCTTAGCCTCTCTGGTCTCAACACTCTGATTTTGGATTTTTTTTTTTTCCCAAAATCAGACTTGACACCAGAGAGGCTGAATACCGCACTGAGTCAATGCGGTCTTAGCCTCTCTGGTCTCAACACTCTGTCTGATTTTGGATTTTTTTTTTTTTTCCCAAAATCAGACTTGACACCAGAGAGGCTGAATACCGCACTGAGTCAATGCGGTCTTAGCCTCTCTGGTCTCAACACCTCTGATTTTGGATTTTTTTTTTTTTCCCAAAATCAGACTTGACACCAGAGAGGCTGAATACCGCACTGAGTCAATGCGGTCTTAGCCTCTCTGGTCTCAACACTCTGTCTGATTTTGGATTTTTTTTTTTTTCCCAAAATCAGACTTGACACCAGAGAGGCTGAATACCGCACTGAGTCAATGCGGTCTTAGCCTCTCTGGTCTCAACACTCTGATTTTGGATTTTTTTTTTTTTTCCCAAAATCAGACTTGACACCAGAGAGGCTGAATACCGCACTGAGTCAATGCGGTCTTAGCCTCTCTGGTCTCAACACTCTGATTTTGGATTTTTTTTTTTTTTTCCCAAAATCAGACTTGACACCAGAGAGGCTGAATACCGCACTGAGTCAATGCGGTCTTAGCCTCTCTGGTCTCAACACTCTGATTTTGGATTTTTTTTTTTTTTTCCCAAAATCAGACTTGACACCAGAGAGGCTGAATACCGCACTGAGTCAATGCGGTCTTAGCCTCTCTGGTCTCAACACTCTGTCTGATTTTGGATTTTTTTTTTTTTTCCCAAAATCAGACTTGACACCAGAGAGGCTGAATACCGCACTGAGTCAATGCGGTCTTAGCCTCTCTGGTCTCAACACTCTGTCTGATTTTGGATTTTTTTTTTTTTTTCCCAAAATCAGACTTGACACCAGAGAGCTGAATACCGCACTGAGTCAATGCAGGTCTTAGCCTCTCTGGTCTCAACACTTGTCTGATTTTGGATTTTTTTTTTTTTTCCAAAATCAGACTTGACACCAGAG